>NW_028248227.1:0-44412 GCF_964263255.1 Lissotriton vulgaris | reverse complement strand
GCATATGTAATTGGCCCTCGCCCACGCCCCTTCCAGCCAGCTTACAGCACCCTGGACGGACGACAAGAAACGTCAAAGGGTGCTCCAGACTCCTTTTTATTTTTTTCCCTTTTTGTCTTTCTTGAAACCAGAGATCAGGGAAAGCGCGAACGCAGTCCCCCACTACCAGAAATTATGCAGTCGAGTATCCCGCATTTGGGGACATCGCAGGGGTCAGCACATCCGAAGTGCAATGGATGAGCCTCACCCTGGGAGAACCACCTTCGTGATCATGGTGTCTCCCCTGCCAGGTAAGTATGAGTTGGAAGGGGACAGGGCGAGGGCGGCCCGCTTGGCATCTCCCGGCAGAGCGAGGGTGGCATCCACACAGGGAAGGCCTGAGGCCGGGCCAGGCAGAGCACGGGCCTTGTGGGGCGCAAGGTTGCCCAGCCAAGGCCCCTGTGCCCACTTTGGAAAGCGCGCAGCTACCCACAGCGGCTTCCCACAGGCCTCGGCCGGCCAGCGAAATTTGCATGTCCACGCCCACCAGCAGCGCCAATCAGGGCCCTGCTTTCACAATGCTGCACGCAGCTCACACGTGGGGCAAAGCCAGGGCTACAGCACTCACAGAAGGGGGCTTGCCAGGTCGATTTTGGGCCCAGAAGCAGAGATTTTGGGGCTTTTGATGCTCAAGAGCTGCCACTGAAGCCCACTCTAGGGGAGGCAGTGACCAGTTGCCTGGCTAGGCCCCAGTTGACTGCTTGTGGCTGAAAGCCAGGGACAAACCGTCCAGCAAGCGAGCAGGGGGTTCCCGCCCTGAGCCCCTCACGCCTTCCCGAACGCTCCCAAACGCAGCAGAACCCTCGCCGGGCAGAGCCCTCGCCGGGCCACAGCCTGGGGGCCTCAGCCAGAGTCTGGGCCCAGGAAGGCTAGGGTGAGGCAAGTGGCTGGCAGCCAGGCCACTGCCCCAGGGTGGGAGATCGAAAGGAGCAGACATGTCACCTGGCCAGGGCCTACTGCCCTGTCTCTGGATAGGGCCCCAGAGTGGGAGGCTTCAACTATCCCATCATTCCCAGGCTCAGCACTTTGCATGCGATTCCCTCTTGCCCACGCCCCCTTCCAATCCAGCCGCAGCACCCTGGACAGACCACAGAAGACGACGAAAGGTGCTCCAGACTCCTTTTTATTTTTTTCCCTTTTTGTCTTTCTTGAAACCAGAGATCAGGGGAAAGCGCGAACGCAGTCCCCCACTACCAGAAATTATGCAGTCGAGTATCCCGCATTTGGGGACATCGCAGGGGTCAGCACATCCGAAGTGCAATGGATGAGCCTCACCCTGGGAGAACCACCTTCGTGATCATGGTGTCTCCCCTGCCAGGTAAGTATGAGTTGGAAGGGGACAGGGCGAGGGCGGCCCGCTTGGCATCTCCCGGCAGAGCGAGGGTGGCATCCACACAGGAAGGCCTGAGGCCGGGCCAGGCAGAGCACGGGCCTTGTGGGGCGCAAGGTTGCCCAGCCAAGGCCCCTGTGCCCACTTTGGAAAGCGCGCAGCTACCCACAGCGGCTTCCCACAGGCCTCGGCCGGCCAGCGAAATTTGCATGTCCACGCCCACCAGCAGCGCCAATCAGGGCCCTGCTTTCACAATGCTGCACGCAGCTCACACGTGGGGCAAAGCCAGGGCTACAGCACTTACAGAAGGGGGCTTGCCAGGTCGAAATCGGGCCCAAAAGCAGACCTGTCAGGCCCTCCAAACTGTGCGCAAGCAAAGGCTACGGCAAGCAGACAAGAGGGCTTGCCAGGCCGAAATCGGGCCCAGAAGCACGTTTCTAAGCCCTAACCCAGCATGGCTCAGTCTTGTTAATTTGCATATGTAATTGGCCCTCGCCCACGCCCCCTTCCAGCCAGCTTACAGCACCCTGGACGGACGACAAGAAACGTCAAAGGGTGCTCCAGACTCCTTTTTATTTTTTCCCTTTTTGTCTTTCTTGAAACCAGAGATCAGGGGAAAGCGCGAACGCAGTCCCCCACTACCAGAAATTATGCAGTCGAGTATCCCGCATTTGGGGACATCGCAGGGGTCAGCACATCCGAAGTGCAATGGATGAGCCTCACCCTGGGAGAACCACCTTCGTGATCATGGTGTCTCCCCTGCCAGGTAAGTATGAGTTGGAAGGGGACAGGGCGAGGGCGGCCCGCTTGGCATCTCCCGGCAGAGCGAGGGTGGCATCCACACAGGGAAGGCCTGAGGCCGGGCCAGGCAGAGCACGGGCCTTGTGGGGCGCAAGGTTGCCCAGCCAAGGCCCCTGTGCCCACTTTGGAAAGCGCGCAGCTACCCACAGCGGCTTCCCACAGGCCTCGGCCGGCCAGCAAATTTTGCATGTCCACGCCCACCAGCAGCGCCAATCAGGGCCCTGCTTTCACAATGCTGCACGCAGCTCACACGTGGGCAAAGCCAGGGCTACAGCACTTACAGAAGGGGGCTTGCCAGGTCGAAATCGGGCCCAAAAGCAGACCTGTCAGGCCCTCCAAACTGTGCGCAAGCAAAGGCTACGGCAAGCAGACAAGAGGGCTTGCCAGGCCGAAATCGGGCCCAGAAGCACGTTTCTAAGCCCTAACCCAGCATGGCTCAGTCTTGTTAATTTGCATATTGTAATTGGCCCTCGACCACGCCCCCTTCCAGCCAGCTTACAGCACCCTGGACGGACGACAAGAAACGTCAAAGGGTGCTCCAGACTCCTTTTTATTTTTTCCCTTTTTGTCTTTCTTGAAACCAGAGATCAGGGGAAAGCGCGAACGCAGTCCCCCACTACCAGAAATTATGCAGTCGAGTATCCCGCATTTGGGGACATCGCAGGGGTCAGCACATCCGAAGTGCAATGGATGAGCCTCACCCTGGGAGAACCACCTTCGTGATCATGGTGTCTCCCCTGCCAGGTAAGTATGAGTTGGAAGGGGACAGGGCGAGGGCGGCCCGCTTGGCATCTCCCGGCAGAGCGAGGGTGGCATCCACACAGGGAAGGCCTGAGGCCGGGCCAGGCAGAGCACGGGCCTTGTGGGGCGCAAGGTTGCCCAGCCAAGGCCCCTGTGCCCACTTTGGAAAGCGCGCAGCTACCCACAGCGGCTTCCCACAGGCCTCGGCCGGCCAGCAAAATTTGCATGTCCACGCCCACCAGCAGCGCCAATCAGGGCCCTGCTTTCACAATGCTGCACGCAGCTCACACGTGGGGCAAAGCCAGGGCTACAGCACTCACAGAAGGGGGCTTGCAGGTCGATTTTGGGCCCAGAAGCAGACATTTGGGGCTTTTGATGCTCAAGAGCTGCCACTGAAGCCCACTCTAGGGGAGGCAGTGACCAGTTGCCTGGCTAGGCCCCAGTTGACTGCTTGTGGCTGAAAGCCAGGGACAAACCGTCCAGCAAGCGAGCAGGGGTTCCCGCCCTGAGCCCCTCACGCCTTCCCGAACGCTCCCAAACGCAGCAGAACCCTCGCCGGGCAGAGCCCTCGCCGGGCCACAGCCTGGGGGCCTCAGCCAGAGTCTGGGCCCAGGAAGGCTAGGGTGAGGCAAGTGGCTGGCAGCCAGGCCACTGCCCCAGGGTGGGAGATCGAAAGGAGCAGACATGTCACCTGGCCAGGGCCTACTGCCTGTCTCTGGATAGGGCCCCAGAGTGGGAGGCTTCAACTATCCCATCATTCCCCAGGCTCAGCACTTTGCATGCGATTCCCTCTTGCCCACGCCCCCTTCCAATCCAGCCGCAGCACCCTGGACAGACCACAGAAGACGACGAAAGGTGCTCCAGACTCCTTTTTATTTTTTCCCTTTTTGTCTTTCTTGAAACCAGAGATCAGGGGAAAGCGCGAACGCAGTCCCCCACTACCAGAAATTATGCAGTCGAGTATCCCGCATTTGGGGACATCGCAGGGGTCAGCACATCCGAAGTGCAATGGATGAGCCTCACCCTGGGAGAACCACCTTCGTGATCATGGTGTCTCCCCTGCCAGGTAAGTATGAGTTGGAAGGGGACAGGGCGAGGGCGCCCGCTTGGCATCTCCCGCAGAGCGAGGGTGGCATCCACACAGGGAAGGCCTGAGGCCGGGCCAGGCAGAGCACGGGCCTTGTGGGGCGCAAGGTTGCCCAGCCAAGGCCCCTGTGCCCACTTTGGAAAGCGCGCAGCTACCCACAGCGGCTTCCCACAGGCCTCGGCCGGCCAGCAAAATTTGCATGTCCACGCCCACCAGCAGCGCCAATCAGGGCCCTGCTTTCACAATGCTGCACGCAGCTCACACGTGGGGCAAAGCCAGGGCTACAGCACTTACAGAAGGGGGCTTGCCAGGTCGAAATCGGGCCCAAAAGCAGACCTGTCAGGCCCTCCAAACTGTGCGCAAGCAAAGGCTACGGCAAGCAGACAAGAGGGCTTGCCAGGCCGAAATCGGGCCCAGAAGCACGTTTCTAAGCCCTAACCCAGCATGGCTCAGTCTTGTTAATTTGCATATGTAATTGGCCCTCGCCCACGCCCCCTTCCAGCCAGCTTACAGCACCCTGGACGGACGACAAGAAAACGTCAAAGGGTGCTCCAGACTCCTTTTTATTTTTTTCCCTTTTTGTCTTTCTTGAAACCAGAGATCAGGGGAAAGCGCGAACGCAGTCCCCCACTACCAGAAATTATGCAGTCGAGTATCCCGCATTTGGGGACATCGCAGGGGTCAGCACATCCGAAGTGCAATGGATGAGCCTCACCCTGGGAGAACCACCTTCGTGATCATGGTGTCTCCCCTGCCAGGTAAGTATGAGTTGGAAGGGGACAGGGCGAGGGCGGCCCGCTTGGCATCTCCCGGCAGAGCGAGGGTGGCATCCACACAGGGAAGGCCTGAGGCCGGGCCAGGCAGAGCACGGGCCTTGTGGGGCGCAAGGTTGCCCAGCCAAGGCCCCTGTGCCCACTTTGGAAAGCGCGCAGCTACCCACAGCGGCTTCCCACAGGCCTCGGCCGGCCAGCAAAATTTGCATGTCCACGCCCACCAGCAGCGCCAATCAGGGCCCTGCTTTCACAATGCTGCACGCAGCTCACACGTGGGGCAAAGCCAGGGCTACAGCACTTACAGAAGGGGCTTGCCAGGTCGAAATCGGGCCCAAAAGCAGACTGTCAGGCCCTCCAAACTGTGCGCAAGCAAAGGCTACGGCAAGCAGACAAGAGGGCTTGCCAGGCCGAAATCGGGCCCAGAAGCACGTTTCTAAGCCCTAACCCAGCATGGCTCAGTCTTGTTAATTTGCATATGTAATTGGCCCTCGCCCACGCCCCCCTTCCAGCCAGCTTACAGCACCTGGACGGACGACAAGAAACGTCAAAGGGTGCTCCAGACTCCTTTTTATTTTTTTCCCTTTTTGTCTTTCTTGAAACCAGAGATCAGGGGAAAGCGCGAACGCAGTCCCCCACTACCAGAAATTATGCAGTCGAGTATCCCGCATTTGGGGACATCGCAGGGGTCAGCACATCCGAAGTGCAATGGATGAGCCTCACCCTGGGAGAACCACCTTCGTGATCATGGTGTCTCCCCTGCCAGGTAAGTATGAGTTGGAAGGGGACAGGGCGAGGGCGGCCCGCTTGGCATCTCCCGGCAGAGCGAGGGTGGCATCCACACAGGGAAGGCCTGAGGCCGGGCCAGGCAGAGCACGGGCCTTGTGGGGCGCAAGGTTGCCCAGCCAAGGCCCCTGTGCCCACTTTGGAAAGCGCGCAGCTACCCACAGCGGCTTCCCACAGGCCTCGGCCGGCCAGCAAAATTTGCATGTCCACGCCCACCAGCAGCGCCAATCAGGGCCCTGCTTTCACAATGCTGCACGCAGCTCACACGTGGGCAAAGCCAGGGCTACAGCACTCACAGAAGGGGGCTTGCCAGGTCGATTTTGGGCCCAGAAGCAGACATTTGGGCTTTTGATGCTCAAGAGCTGCCACTGAAGCCCACTCTAGGGGAGGCAGTGACCAGTTGCCTGGCTAGGCCCCAGTTGACTGCTTGTGGCTGAAAGCCAGGGACAAACCGTCCAGCAAGCGAGCAGGGGTTCCCGCCCTGAGCCCCTCACGCCCTTCCCGAACGCTCCCAAACGCAGCAGAACCCTCGCCGGGCAGAGCCCTCGCCGGGCCACAGCCTGGGGGCCTCAGCCAGAGTCTGGGCCCAGGAAGGCTAGGGTGAGGCAAGTGGCTGGCAGCCAGGCCACTGCCCCAGGGTGGGAGATCGAAAGGAGCAGACATGTCACCTGGCCAGGGCCTACTGCCCTGTCTCTGGATAGGGCCCAGAGTGGGAGGCTTCAACTATCCCATCATTCCCCAGGCTCAGCACTTTGCATGCGATTCCCTCTTGCCCACGCCCCCTTCCAATCCAGCCGCAGCACCCTGGACAGACCACAGAAGACGACGAAAGGTGCTCCAGACTCCTTTTTATTTTTTCCCTTTTTGTCTTTCTTTGAAACCAGAGATCAGGGGAAAGCGCGAACGCAGTCCCCCACTACCAGAAATTATGCAGTCGAGTATCCCGCATTTGGGGACATCGCAGGGGTCCAGCACATCCGAAGTGCAATGGATGAGCCTCACCCTGGGAGAACCACCTTCGTGATCATGGTGTCTCCCCTGCCAGGTAAGTATGAGTTGGAAGGGGACAGGGCGAGGGCGGCCCGCTTGGCATCTCCCGGCAGAGCGAGGGTGGCATCCACACAGGGAAGGCCTGAGGCCGGGCCAGGCAGAGCACGGGCCTTGTGGGGCGCAAGGTTGCCCAGCCAAGGCCCCTGTGCCCACTTTGGAAAGCGCGCAGCTACCCACAGCGGCTTCCCACAGGCCTCGGCCGGCCAGCAAAATTTGCATGTCCACGCCCACCAGCAGCGCCAATCAGGGCCCTGCTTTCACAATGCTGCACGCAGCTCACACGTGGGGCAAAGCCAGGGCTACAGCACTTACAGAAGGGGGCTTGCCAGGTCGAAATCGGGCCCAAAAGCAGACCTGTCAGGCCCTCCAAACTGTGCGCAAGCAAAGGCTACGGCAAGCAGACAAGAGGGCTTGCCAGGCCGAAATCGGGCCCAGAAGCACGTTTCTAAGCCCTAACCCAGCATGGCTCAGTCTTGTTAATTTGCATATGTAATTGGCCCTCGCCCACGCCCCCTTCCAGCCAGCTTACAGCACCCTGGACGGACGACAAGAAACGTCAAAGGGTGCTCCAGACTCCTTTTTATTTTTTTCCCTTTTTGTCTTTCTTGAAACCAGAGATCAGGGGAAAGCGCGAACGCAGTCCCCCACTACCAGAAATTATGCAGTCGAGTATCCCGCATTTGGGGACATCGCAGGGGTCAGCACATCCGAAGTGCAATGGATGAGCCTCACCCTGGGAGAACCACCTTCGTGATCATGGTGTCTCCCCTGCCAGGTAAGTATGAGTTGGAAGGGGACAGGGCGAGGGCGGCCCGCTTGGCATCTCCCGGCAGAGCGAGGGTGGCATCCACACAGGGAAGGCCTGAGGCCGGGCCAGGCAGAGCACGGGCCTTGTGGGGCGCAAGGTTGCCCAGCCAAGGCCCCTGTGCCCACTTTGGAAAGCGCGCAGCTACCCACAGCGGCTTCCCACAGGCCTCGGCCGGCCAGCAAAATTTGCATGTCCACGCCCACCAGCAGCGCCAATCAGGGCCCTGCTTTCACAATGCTGCACGCAGCTCACACGTGGGGCAAAGCCAGGGCTACAGCACTTACAGAAGGGGGCTTGCCAGGTCGAAATCGGGCCCAAAAGCAGACCTGTCAGGCCCTCCAAACTGTGCGCAAGCAAAGGCTACGGCAAGCAGACAAGAGGGCTTGCCAGGCCGAAATCGGGCCCAGAAGCACGTTTCTAAGCCCTAACCCAGCATGGCTCAGTCTTGTTAATTTGCATATGTAATTGGCCCTCGCCCACGCCCCCTTCCAGCCAGCTTACAGCACCCTGGACGGACGACAAGAAACGTCAAAGGGTGCTCCAGACTCCTTTTTATTTTTTTCCCTTTTTGTCTTTCTTGAAACCAGAGATCAGGGGAAAGCGCGAACGCAGTCCCCCACTACCAGAAATTATGCAGTCGAGTATCCCGCATTTGGGGACATCGCAGGGGTCAGCACATCCGAAGTGCAATGGATGAGCCTCACCCTGGGAGAACCACCTTCGTGATCATGGTGTCTCCCCTGCCAGGTAAGTATGAGTTGGAAGGGGACAGGGCGAGGGCGGCCCGCTTGGCATCTCCCGGCAGAGCGAGGGTGGCATCCACACAGGGAAGGCCTGAGGCCGGGCCAGGCAGAGCACGGGCCTTGTGGGGCGCAAGGTTGCCCAGCCAAGGCCCCTGTGCCCACTTTGGAAAGCGCGCAGCTACCCACAGCGGCTTCCCACAGGCCTCGGCCGGCCAGCAAAATTTGCATGTCCACGCCCACCAGCAGCGCCAATCAGGGCCCTGCTTTCACAATGCTGCACGCAGCTCACACGTGGGGCAAAGCCAGGGCTACAGCACTTACAGAAGGGGGCTTGCCAGGTCGAAATCGGGCCCAAAAGCAGACCTGTCAGGCCCTCCAAACTGTGCGCAAGCAAAGGCTACGGCAAGCAGACAAGAGGGCTTGCCAGGCCGAAATCGGGCCCAGAAGCACGTTTCTAAGCCCTAACCCAGCATGGCTCAGTCTTGTTAATTTGCATATGTAATTGGCCCTCGCCCACGCCCCCTTCCAGCCAGCTTACAGCACCCTGGACGGACGACAAGAAACGTCAAAGGGTGCTCCAGACTCCTTTTTATTTTTTTCCCTTTTTGTCTTTCTTGAAACCAGAGATCAGGGGGAAAGCGCGAACGCAGTCCCCCACTACCAGAAATTATGCAGTCGAGTATCCCGCATTTGGGGACATCGCAGGGGTCAGCACATCCGAAGTGCAATGGATGAGCCTCACCCTGGGAGAACCACCTTCGTGATCATGGTGTCTCCCCTGCCAGGTAAGTATGAGTTGGAAGGGGACAGGGCGAGGGCGGCCCGCTTGGCATCTCCCGGCAGAGCGAGGGTGGCATCCACACAGGGAAGGCCTGAGGCCGGGCCAGGCAGAGCACGGGCCTTGTGGGGCGCAAGGTTGCCCAGCCAAGGCCCCTGTGCCCACTTTGGAAAGCGCGCAGCTACCCACAGCGGCTTCCCACAGGCCTCGGCCGGCCAGCGAAATTTGCATGTCCACGCCCACCAGCAGCGCCAATCAGGGCCCTGCTTTCACAATGCTGCACGCAGCTCACACGTGGGGCAAAGCCAGGGCTACAGCACTCACAGAAGGGGGCTTGCCAGGTCGATTTTGGGCCCAGAAGCAGAGATTTGGGGCTTTTGATGCTCAAGAGCTGCCACTGAAGCCCACTCTAGGGGAGGCAGTGACCAGTTGCCTGGCTAGGCCCCAGTTGACTGCTTGTGGCTGAAAGCCAGGGACAAACCGTCCAGCAAGCGAGCAGGGGTTCCCGCCCTGAGCCCCTCACGCCTTCCCGAACGCTCCCAAACGCAGCAGAACCCTCGCCGGGCAGAGCCCTCGCCGGGCCACAGCCTGGGGGCCTCAGCCAGAGTCTGGGCCCAGGAAGGCTAGGGTGAGGCAAGTGGCTGGCAGCCAGGCCACTGCCCCAGGGTGGGAGATCGAAAGGAGCAGACATGTCACCTGGCCAGGGCCTACTGCCCTGTCTCTGGATAGGGCCCCAGAGTGGGAGGCTTCAACTATCCCATCATTCCCCAGGCTCAGCACTTTGCATGCGATTCCCTCTTGCCCACGCCCCCTTCCAATCCAGCCGCAGCACCCTGGACAGACCACAGAAGACGACGAAAGGTGCTCCAGACTCCTTTTTATTTTTTCCCTTTTTGTCTTTCTTGAAACCAGAGATCAGGGGAAAGCGCGAACGCAGTCCCCCACTACCAGAAATTATGCAGTCGAGTATCCCGCATTTGGGGACATCGCAGGGGTCAGCACATCCGAAGTGCAATGGATGAGCCTCACCCTGGGAGAACCACCTTCGTGATCATGGTGTCTCCCCTGCCAGGTAAGTATGAGTTGGAAGGGGACAGGGCGAGGGCGGCCCGCTTGGCATCTCCCGGCAGAGCGAGGGTGGCATCCACACAGGGAAGGCCTGAGGCCGGGCCAGGCAGAGCACGGGCCTTGTGGGGCGCAAGGTTGCCCAGCCAAGGCCCCTGTGCCCACTTTGGAAAGCGCGCAGCTACCCACAGCGGCTTCCCACAGGCCTCGGCCGGCCAGCGAAATTTGCATGTCCACGCCCACCAGCAGCGCCAATCAGGGCCCTGCTTTCACAATGCTGCACGCAGCTCACACGTGGGGCAAAGCCAGGGCTACAGCACTTACAGAAGGGGGCTTGCCAGGTCGAAATCGGGCCCAAAAGCAGACCTGTCAGGCCCTCCAAACTGTGCGCAAGCAAAGGCTACGGCAAGCAGACAAGAGGGCTTGCCAGGCCGAAATCGGGCCCAGAAGCACGTTTCTAAGCCCTAACCCAGCATGGCTCAGTCTTGTTAATTTGCATATGTAATTGGCCCTCGCCCACGCCCCCTTCCAGCCAGCTTACAGCACCCTGGACGGACGACAAGAAACGTCAAAGGGTGCTCCAGACTCCTTTTTATTTTTTTCCCTTTTTGTCTTTCTTGAAACCAGAGATCAGGGGAAAGCGCGAACGCAGTCCCCCACTACCAGAAATTATGCAGTCGAGTATCCCGCATTTGGGGACATCGCAGGGGTCAGCACATCCGAAGTGCAATGGATGAGCCTCACCCTGGGAGAACCACCTTCGTGATCATGGTGTCTCCCCTGCCAGGTAAGTATGAGTTGGAAGGGGACAGGGCGAGGGCGGCCCGCTTGGCATCTCCCGGCAGAGCGAGGGTGGCATCCACACAGGGAAGGCCTGAGGCCGGGCCAGGCAGAGCACGGGCCTTGTGGGGCGCAAGGTTGCCCAGCCAAGGCCCCTGTGCCCACTTTGGAAAGCGCGCAGCTACCCACAGCGGCTTCCCACAGGCCTCGGCCGGCCAGCAAAATTTGCATGTCCACGCCCACCAGCAGCGCCAATCAGGGCCCTGCTTTCACAATGCTGCACGCAGCTCACACGTGGGGCAAAGCCAGGGCTACAGCACTTACAGAAGGGGGCTTGCCAGGTCGAAATCGGGCCCAAAAGCAGACCTGTCAGGCCCTCCAAACTGTGCGCAAGCAAAGGCTACGGCAAGCAGACAAGAGGGCTTGCCAGGCCGAAATCGGGCCCAGAAGCACGTTTCTAAGCCCTAACCCAGCATGGCTCAGTCTTGTTAATTTGCATATGTAATTGGCCCTCGCCCACGCCCCCTTCCAGCCAGCTTACAGCACCCTGGACGGACGACAAGAAACGTCAAAGGGTGCTCCAGACTCCTTTTTATTTTTTTCCCTTTTTGTCTTTCTTGAAACCAGAGATCAGGGGAAAGCGCGAACGCAGTCCCCCACTACCAGAAATTATGCAGTCGAGTATCCCGCATTTGGGGACATCGCAGGGGTCAGCACATCCGAAGTGCAATGGATGAGCCTCACCCTGGGAGAACCACCTTCGTGATCATGGTGTCTCCCCTGCCAGGTAAGTATGAGTTGGAAGGGGACAGGGCGAGGGCGGCCCGCTTGGCATCTCCCGGCAGAGCGAGGGTGGCATCCACACAGGGAAGGCCTGAGGCCGGGCCAGGCAGAGCACGGGCCTTGTGGGGCGCAAGGTTGCCCAGCCAAGGCCCCTGTGCCCACTTTGGAAAGCGCGCAGCTACCCACAGCGGCTTCCCACAGGCCTCGGCCGGCCAGCAAAATTTGCATGTCCACGCCCACCAGCAGCGCCAATCAGGGCCCTGCTTTCACAATGCTGCACGCAGCTCACACGTGGGGCAAAGCCAGGGCTACAGCACTCACAGAAGGGGGCTTGCCAGGTCGATTTTGGGCCCAGAAGCAGACATTTGGGGCTTTTGATGCTCAAGAGCTGCCACTGAAGCCCACTCTAGGGGAGGCAGTGACCAGTTGCCTGGCTAGGCCCCAGTTGACTGCTTGTGGCTGAAAGCCAGGGACAAACCGTCCAGCAAGCGAGCAGGGGTTCCCGCCCTGAGCCCCTCACGCCTTCCCGAACGCTCCCAAACGCAGCAGAACCCTCGCCGGGCAGAGCCCTCGCCGGGCCACAGCCTGGGGGCCTCAGCCAGAGTCTGGGCCCAGGAAGGCTAGGGTGAGGCAAGTGGCTGGCAGCCAGGCCACTGCCCCAGGGTGGGAGATCGAAAGGAGCAGACATGTCACCTGGCCAGGGCCTACTGCCCTGTCTCTGGATAGGGCCCCAGAGTGGGAGGCTTCAACTATCCCATCATTCCCCAGGCTCAGCACTTTGCATGCGATTCCCTCTTGCCCACGCCCCCTTCCAATCCAGCCGCAGCACCCTGGACAGACCACAGAAGACGACGAAAGGTGCTCCAGACTCCTTTTTATTTTTTCCCTTTTTGTCTTTCTTGAAACCAGAGATCAGGGGAAAGCGCGAACGCAGTCCCCCACTACCAGAAATTATGCAGTCGAGTATCCCGCATTTGGGGACATCGCAGGGGTCAGCACATCCGAAGTGCAATGGATGAGCCTCACCCTGGGAGAACCACCTTCGTGATCATGGTGTTTCCCCTGCCAGGTAAGTATGAGTTGGAAGGGGACAGGGCGAGGGCGGCCCGCTTGGCATCTCCCGGCAGAGCGAGGGTGGCATCCACACAGGGAAGGCCTGAGGCCGGGCCAGGCAGAGCACGGGCCTTGTGGGGCGCAAGGTTGCCCAGCCAAGGCCCCTGTGCCCACTTTGGAAAGCGCGCAGCTACCCACAGCGGCTTCCCACAGGCCTCGGCCGGCCAGCGAAATTTGCATGTCCACGCCCACCAGCAGCGCCAATCAGGGCCCTGCTTTCACAATGCTGCACGCAGCTCACACGTGGGGCAAAGCCAGGGCTACAGCACTTACAGAAGGGGGCTTGCCAGGTCGAAATCGGGCCCAAAAGCAGACCTGTCAGGCCCTCCAAACTGTGCGCAAGCAAAGGCTACGGCAAGCAGACAAGAGGGCTTGCCAGGCCGAAATCGGGCCCAGAAGCACGTTTCTAAGCCCTAACCCAGCATGGCTCAGTCTTGTTAATTTGCATATGTAATTGGCCCTCGCCCACGCCCCCTTCCAGCCAGCTTACAGCACCCTGGACGGACGACAAGAAACGTCAAAGGGTGCTCCAGACTCCTTTTTATTTTTTTCCCTTTTTGTCTTTCTTGAAACCAGAGATCAGGGGAAAGCGCGAACGCAGTCCCCCACTACCAGAAATTATGCAGTCGAGTATCCCGCATTTGGGGACATCGCAGGGGTCAGCACATCCGAAGTGCAATGGATGAGCCTCACCCTGGGAGAACCACCTTCGTGATCATGGTGTCTCCCCTGCCAGGTAAGTATGAGTTGGAAGGGGACAGGGCGAGGGCGGCCCGCTTGGCATCTCCCGGCAGAGCGAGGGTGGCATCCACACAGGGAAGGCCTGAGGCCGGGCCAGGCAGAGCACGGGCCTTGTGGGGCGCAAGGTTGCCCAGCCAAGGCCCCTGTGCCCACTTTGGAAAGCGCGCAGCTACCCACAGCGGCTTCCCACAGGCCTCGGCCGGCCAGCGAAATTTGCATGTCCACGCCCACCAGCAGCGCCAATCAGGGCCCTGCTTTCACAATGCTGCACGCAGCTCACACGTGGGGCAAAGCCAGGGCTACAGCACTCACAGAAGGGGGCTTGCCAGGTCGATTTTGGGCCCAGAAGCAGAGATTTGGGGCTTTTGATGCTCAAGAGCTGCCACTGAAGCCCACTCTAGGGGAGGCAGTGACCAGTTGCCTGGCTAGGCCCCAGTTGACTGCTTGTGGCTGAAAGCCAGGGACAAACCGTCCAGCAAGCGAGCAGGGGTTCCCGCCCTGAGCCCCTCACGCCTTCCCGAACGCTCCCAAACGCAGCAGAACCCTCGCCGGGCAGAGCCCTCGCCGGGCCACAGCCTGGGGGCCTCAGCCAGAGTCTGGGCCCAGGAAGGCTAGGGTGAGGCAAGTGGCTGGCAGCCAGGCCACTGCCCCAGGGTGGGAGATCGAAAGGAGCAGACATGTCACCTGGCCAGGGCCTACTGCCCTGTCTCTGGATAGGGCCCCAGAGTGGGAGGCTTCAACTATCCCATCATTCCCCAGGCTCAGCACTTTGCATGCGATTCCCTCTTGCCCACGCCCCCTTCCAATCCAGCCGCAGCACCCTGGACAGACCACAGAAGACGACGAAAGGTGCTCCAGACTCCTTTTTATTTTTTCCCTTTTTGTCTTTCTTGAAACCAGAGATCAGGGGAAAGCGCGAACGCAGTCCCCCACTACCAGAAATTATGCAGTCGAGTATCCCGCATTTGGGGACATCGCAGGGGTCAGCACATCCGAAGTGCAATGGATGAGCCTCACCCTGGGAGAACCACCTTCGTGATCATGGTGTCTCCCCTGCCAGGTAAGTATGAGTTGGAAGGGGACAGGGCGAGGGCGGCCCGCTTGGCATCTCCCGGCAGAGCGAGGGTGGCATCCACACAGGGAAGGCCTGAGGCCGGGCCAGGCAGAGCACGGGCCTTGTGGGGCGCAAGGTTGCCCAGCCAAGGCCCCTGTGCCCACTTTGGAAAGCGCGCAGCTACCCACAGCGGCTTCCCACAGGCCTCGGCCGGCCAGCGAAATTTGCATGTCCACGCCCACCAGCAGCGCCAATCAGGGCCCTGCTTTCACAATGCTGCACGCAGCTCACACGTGGGGCAAAGCCAGGGCTACAGCACTTACAGAAGGGGGCTTGCCAGGTCGAAATCGGGCCCAAAAGCAGACCTGTCAGGCCCTCCAAACTGTGCGCAAGCAAAGGCTACGGCAAGCAGACAAGAGGGCTTGCCAGGCCGAAATCGGGCCCAGAAGCACGTTTCTAAGCCCTAACCCAGCATGGCTCAGTCTTGTTAATTTGCATATGTAATTGGCCCTCGCCCACGCCCCCTTCCAGCCAGCTTACAGCACCCTGGACGGACGACAAGAAACGTCAAAGGGTGCTCCAGACTCCTTTTTATTTTTTTCCCTTTTTGTCTTTCTTGAAACCAGAGATCAGGGGAAAGCGCGAACGCAGTCCCCCACTACCAGAAATTATGCAGTCGAGTATCCCGCATTTGGGGACATCGCAGGGGTCAGCACATCCGAAGTGCAATGGATGAGCCTCACCCTGGGAGAACCACCTTCGTGATCATGGTGTCTCCCCTGCCAGGTAAGTATGAGTTGGAAGGGGACAGGGCGAGGGCGGCCCGCTTGGCATCTCCCGGCAGAGCGAGGGTGGCATCCACACAGGGAAGGCCTGAGGCCGGGCCAGGCAGAGCACGGGCCTTGTGGGGCGCAAGGTTGCCCAGCCAAGGCCCCTGTGCCCACTTTGGAAAGCGCGCAGCTACCCACAGCGGCTTCCCACAGGCCTCGGCCGGCCAGCAAAATTTGCATGTCCACGCCCACCAGCAGCGCCAATCAGGGCCCTGCTTTCACAATGCTGCACGCAGCTCACACGTGGGGCAAAGCCAGGGCTACAGCACTTACAGAAGGGGGCTTGCCAGGTCGAAATCGGGCCCAAAAGCAGACCTGTCAGGCCCTCCAAACTGTGCGCAAGCAAAGGCTACGGCAAGCAGACAAGAGGGCTTGCCAGGCCGAAATCGGGCCCAGAAGCACGTTTCTAAGCCCTAACCCAGCATGGCTCAGTCTTGTTAATTTGCATATGTAATTGGCCCTCGCCCACGCCCCCTTCCAGCCAGCTTACAGCACCCTGGACGGACGACAAGAAACGTCAAAGGGTGCTCCAGACTCCTTTTTATTTTTTTCCCTTTTTGTCTTTCTTGAAACCAGAGATCAGGGGAAAGCGCGAACGCAGTCCCCCACTACCAGAAATTATGCAGTCGAGTATCCCGCATTTGGGGACATCGCAGGGGTCAGCACATCCGAAGTGCAATGGATGAGCCTCACCCTGGGAGAACCACCTTCGTGATCATGGTGTCTCCCCTGCCAGGTAAGTATGAGTTGGAAGGGGACAGGGCGAGGGCGGCCCGCTTGGCATCTCCCGGCAGAGCGAGGGTGGCATCCACACAGGGAAGGCCTGAGGCCGGGCCAGGCAGAGCACGGGCCTTGTGGGGCGCAAGGTTGCCCAGCCAAGGCCCCTGTGCCCACTTTGGAAAGCGCGCAGCTACCCACAGCGGCTTCCCACAGGCCTCGGCCGGCCAGCGAAATTTGCATGTCCACGCCCACCAGCAGCGCCAATCAGGGCCCTGCTTTCACAATGCTGCACGCAGCTCACACGTGGGGCAAAGCCAGGGCTACAGCACTTACAGAAGGGGGCTTGCCAGGTCGAAATCGGGCCCAAAAGCAGACCTGTCAGGCCCTCCAAACTGTGCGCAAGCAAAGGCTACGGCAAGCAGACAAGAGGGCTTGCCAGGCCGAAATCGGGCCCAGAAGCACGTTTCTAAGCCCTAACCCAGCATGGCTCAGTCTTGTTAATTTGCATATGTAATTGGCCCTCGCCCACGCCCCCTTCCAGCCAGCTTACAGCACCCTGGACGGACGACAAGAAACGTCAAAGGGTGCTCCAGACTCCTTTTTATTTTTTTCCCTTTTTGTCTTTCTTGAAACCAGAGATCAGGGGAAAGCGCGAACGCAGTCCCCCACTACCAGAAATTATGCAGTCGAGTATCCCGCATTTGGGGACATCGCAGGGGTCAGCACATCCGAAGTGCAATGGATGAGCCTCACCCTGGGAGAACCACCTTCGTGATCATGGTGTCTCCCCTGCCAGGTAAGTATGAGTTGGAAGGGGACAGGGCGAGGGCGGCCCGCTTGGCATCTCCCGGCAGAGCGAGGGTGGCATCCACACAGGGAAGGCCTGAGGCCGGGCCAGGCAGAGCACGGGCCTTGTGGGGCGCAAGGTTGCCCAGCCAAGGCCCCTGTGCCCACTTTGGAAAGCGCGCAGCTACCCACAGCGGCTTCCCACAGGCCTCGGCCGGCCAGCAAAATTTGCATGTCCACGCCCACCAGCAGCGCCAATCAGGGCCCTGCTTTCACAATGCTGCACGCAGCTCACACGTGGGGCAAAGCCAGGGCTACAGCACTTACAGAAGGGGGCTTGCCAGGTCGAAATCGGGCCCAAAAGCAGACCTGTCAGGCCCTCCAAACTGTGCGCAAGCAAAGGCTACGGCAAGCAGACAAGAGGGCTTGCCAGGCCGAAATCGGGCCCAGAAGCACGTTTCTAAGCCCTAACCCAGCATGGCTCAGTCTTGTTAATTTGCATATGTAATTGGCCCTCGCCCACGCCCCCTTCCAGCCAGCTTACAGCACCCTGGACGGACGACAAGAAACGTCAAAGGGTGCTCCAGACTCCTTTTTATTTTTTTCCCTTTTTGTCTTTCTTGAAACCAGAGATCAGGGGAAAGCGCGAACGCAGTCCCCCACTACCAGAAATTATGCAGTCGAGTATCCCGCATTTGGGGACATCGCAGGGGTCAGCACATCCGAAGTGCAATGGATGAGCCTCACCCTGGGAGAACCACCTTCGTGATCATGGTGTCTCCCCTGCCAGGTAAGTATGAGTTGGAAGGGGACAGGGCGAGGGCGGCCCGCTTGGCATCTCCCGGCAGAGCGAGGGTGGCATCCACACAGGGAAGGCCTGAGGCCGGGCCAGGCAGAGCACGGGCCTTGTGGGGCGCAAGGTTGCCCAGCCAAGGCCCCTGTGCCCACTTTGGAAAGCGCGCAGCTACCCACAGCGGCTTCCCACAGGCCTCGGCCGGCCAGCAAAATTTGCATGTCCACGCCCACCAGCAGCGCCAATCAGGGCCCTGCTTTCACAATGCTGCACGCAGCTCACACGTGGGGCAAAGCCAGGGCTACAGCACTCACAGAAGGGGGCTTGCCAGGTCGATTTTGGGCCCAGAAGCAGACATTTGGGGCTTTTGATGCTCAAGAGCTGCCACTGAAGCCCACTCTAGGGGAGGCAGTGACCAGTTGCCTGGCTAGGCCCCAGTTGACTGCTTGTGGCTGAAAGCCAGGGACAAACCGTCCAGCAAGCGAGCAGGGGTTCCCGCCCTGAGCCCCTCACGCCTTCCCGAACGCTCCCAAACGCAGCAGAACCCTCGCCGGGCAGAGCCCTCGCCGGGCCACAGCCTGGGGGCCTCAGCCAGAGTCTGGGCCCAGGAAGGCTAGGGTGAGGCAAGTGGCTGGCAGCCAGGCCACTGCCCCAGGGTGGGAGATCGAAAGGAGCAGACATGTCACCTGGCCAGGGCCTACTGCCCTGTCTCTGGATAGGGCCCCAGAGTGGGAGGCTTCAACTATCCCATCATTCCCCAGGCTCAGCACTTTGCATGCGATTCCCTCTTGCCCACGCCCCCTTCCAATCCAGCCGCAGCACCCTGGACAGACCACAGAAGACGACGAAAGGTGCTCCAGACTCCTTTTTATTTTTTCCCTTTTTGTCTTTCTTGAAACCAGAGATCAGGGGAAAGCGCGAACGCAGTCCCCCACTACCAGAAATTATGCAGTCGAGTATCCCGCATTTGGGGACATCGCAGGGGTCAGCACATCCGAAGTGCAATGGATGAGCCTCACCCTGGGAGAACCACCTTCGTGATCATGGTGTTTCCCCTGCCAGGTAAGTATGAGTTGGAAGGGGACAGGGCGAGGGCGGCCCGCTTGGCATCTCCCGGCAGAGCGAGGGTGGCATCCACACAGGGAAGGCCTGAGGCCGGGCCAGGCAGAGCACGGGCCTTGTGGGGCGCAAGGTTGCCCAGCCAAGGCCCCTGTGCCCACTTTGGAAAGCGCGCAGCTACCCACAGCGGCTTCCCACAGGCCTCGGCCGGCCAGCGAAATTTGCATGTCCACGCCCACCAGCAGCGCCAATCAGGGCCCTGCTTTCACAATGCTGCACGCAGCTCACACGTGGGGCAAAGCCAGGGCTACAGCACTTACAGAAGGGGGCTTGCCAGGTCGAAATCGGGCCCAAAAGCAGACCTGTCAGGCCCTCCAAACTGTGCGCAAGCAAAGGCTACGGCAAGCAGACAAGAGGGCTTGCCAGGCCGAAATCGGGCCCAGAAGCACGTTTCTAAGCCCTAACCCAGCATGGCTCAGTCTTGTTAATTTGCATATGTAATTGGCCCTCGCCCACGCCCCCTTCCAGCCAGCTTACAGCACCCTGGACGGACGACAAGAAACGTCAAAGGGTGCTCCAGACTCCTTTTTATTTTTTTCCCTTTTTGTCTTTCTTGAAACCAGAGATCAGGGGAAAGCGCGAACGCAGTCCCCCACTACCAGAAATTATGCAGTCGAGTATCCCGCATTTGGGGACATCGCAGGGGTCAGCACATCCGAAGTGCAATGGATGAGCCTCACCCTGGGAGAACCACCTTCGTGATCATGGTGTCTCCCCTGCCAGGTAAGTATGAGTTGGAAGGGGACAGGGCGAGGGCGGCCCGCTTGGCATCTCCCGGCAGAGCGAGGGTGGCATCCACACAGGGAAGGCCTGAGGCCGGGCCAGGCAGAGCACGGGCCTTGTGGGGCGCAAGGTTGCCCAGCCAAGGCCCCTGTGCCCACTTTGGAAAGCGCGCAGCTACCCACAGCGGCTTCCCACAGGCCTCGGCCGGCCAGCAAAATTTGCATGTCCACGCCCACCAGCAGCGCCAATCAGGGCCCTGCTTTCACAATGCTGCACGCAGCTCACACGTGGGGCAAAGCCAGGGCTACAGCACTCACAGAAGGGGGCTTGCCAGGTCGATTTTGGGCCCAGAAGCAGAGATTTGGGGCTTTTGATGCTCAAGAGCTGCCACTGAAGCCCACTCTAGGGGAGGCAGTGACCAGTTGCCTGGCTAGGCCCCAGTTGACTGCTTGTGGCTGAAAGCCAGGGACAAACCGTCCAGCAAGCGAGCAGGGGTTCCCGCCCTGAGCCCCTCACGCCTTCCCGAACGCTCCCAAACGCAGCAGAACCCTCGCCGGGCAGAGCCCTCGCCGGGCCACAGCCTGGGGGCCTCAGCCAGAGTCTGGGCCCAGGAAGGCTAGGGTGAGGCAAGTGGCTGGCAGCCAGGCCACTGCCCCAGGGTGGGAGATCGAAAGGAGCAGACATGTCACCTGGCCAGGGCCTACTGCCCTGTCTCTGGATAGGGCCCCAGAGTGGGAGGCTTCAACTATCCCATCATTCCCCAGGCTCAGCACTTTGCATGCGATTCCCTCTTGCCCACGCCCCCTTCCAATCCAGCCGCAGCACCCTGGACAGACCACAGAAGACGACGAAAGGTGCTCCAGACTCCTTTTTATTTTTTCCCTTTTTGTCTTTCTTGAAACCAGAGATCAGGGGAAAGCGCGAACGCAGTCCCCCACTACCAGAAATTATGCAGTCGAGTATCCCGCATTTGGGGACATCGCAGGGGTCAGCACATCCGAAGTGCAATGGATGAGCCTCACCCTGGGAGAACCACCTTCGTGATCATGGTGTCTCCCCTGCCAGGTAAGTATGAGTTGGAAGGGGACAGGGCGAGGGCGGCCCGCTTGGCATCTCCCGGCAGAGCGAGGGTGGCATCCACACAGGGAAGGCCTGAGGCCGGGCCAGGCAGAGCACGGGCCTTGTGGGGCGCAAGGTTGCCCAGCCAAGGCCCCTGTGCCCACTTTGGAAAGCGCGCAGCTACCCACAGCGGCTTCCCACAGGCCTCGGCCGGCCAGCGAAATTTGCATGTCCACGCCCACCAGCAGCGCCAATCAGGGCCCTGCTTTCACAATGCTGCACGCAGCTCACACGTGGGGCAAAGCCAGGGCTACAGCACTTACAGAAGGGGGCTTGCCAGGTCGAAATCGGGCCCAAAAGCAGACCTGTCAGGCCCTCCAAACTGTGCGCAAGCAAAGGCTACGGCAAGCAGACAAGAGGGCTTGCCAGGCCGAAATCGGGCCCAGAAGCACGTTTCTAAGCCCTAACCCAGCATGGCTCAGTCTTGTTAATTTGCATATGTAATTGGCCCTCGCCCACGCCCCCTTCCAGCCAGCTTACAGCACCCTGGACGGACGACAAGAAACGTCAAAGGGTGCTCCAGACTCCTTTTTATTTTTTTCCCTTTTTGTCTTTCTTGAAACCAGAGATCAGGGGAAAGCGCGAACGCAGTCCCCCACTACCAGAAATTATGCAGTCGAGTATCCCGCATTTGGGGACATCGCAGGGGTCAGCACATCCGAAGTGCAATGGATGAGCCTCACCCTGGGAGAACCACCTTCGTGATCATGGTGTCTCCCCTGCCAGGTAAGTATGAGTTGGAAGGGGACAGGGCGAGGGCGGCCCGCTTGGCATCTCCCGGCAGAGCGAGGGTGGCATCCACACAGGGAAGGCCTGAGGCCGGGCCAGGCAGAGCACGGGCCTTGTGGGGCGCAAGGTTGCCCAGCCAAGGCCCCTGTGCCCACTTTGGAAAGCGCGCAGCTACCCACAGCGGCTTCCCACAGGCCTCGGCCGGCCAGCAAAATTTGCATGTCCACGCCCACCAGCAGCGCCAATCAGGGCCCTGCTTTCACAATGCTGCACGCAGCTCACACGTGGGGCAAAGCCAGGGCTACAGCACTTACAGAAGGGGGCTTGCCAGGTCGAAATCGGGCCCAAAAGCAGACCTGTCAGGCCCTCCAAACTGTGCGCAAGCAAAGGCTACGGCAAGCAGACAAGAGGGCTTGCCAGGCCGAAATCGGGCCCAGAAGCACGTTTCTAAGCCCTAACCCAGCATGGCTCAGTCTTGTTAATTTGCATATGTAATTGGCCCTCGCCCACGCCCCCTTCCAGCCAGCTTACAGCACCCTGGACGGACGACAAGAAACGTCAAAGGGTGCTCCAGACTCCTTTTTATTTTTTTCCCTTTTTGTCTTTCTTGAAACCAGAGATCAGGGGAAAGCGCGAACGCAGTCCCCCACTACCAGAAATTATGCAGTCGAGTATCCCGCATTTGGGGACATCGCAGGGGTCAGCACATCCGAAGTGCAATGGATGAGCCTCACCCTGGGAGAACCACCTTCGTGATCATGGTGTCTCCCCTGCCAGGTAAGTATGAGTTGGAAGGGGACAGGGCGAGGGCGGCCCGCTTGGCATCTCCCGGCAGAGCGAGGGTGGCATCCACACAGGGAAGGCCTGAGGCCGGGCCAGGCAGAGCACGGGCCTTGTGGGGCGCAAGGTTGCCCAGCCAAGGCCCCTGTGCCCACTTTGGAAAGCGCGCAGCTACCCACAGCGGCTTCCCACAGGCCTCGGCCGGCCAGCAAAATTTGCATGTCCACGCCCACCAGCAGCGCCAATCAGGGCCCTGCTTTCACAATGCTGCACGCAGCTCACACGTGGGGCAAAGCCAGGGCTACAGCACTCACAGAAGGGGGCTTGCCAGGTCGATTTTGGGCCCAGAAGCAGACATTTGGGGCTTTTGATGCTCAAGAGCTGCCACTGAAGCCCACTCTAGGGGAGGCAGTGACCAGTTGCCTGGCTAGGCCCCAGTTGACTGCTTGTGGCTGAAAGCCAGGGACAAACCGTCCAGCAAGCGAGCAGGGGTTCCCGCCCTGAGCCCCTCACGCCTTCCCGAACGCTCCCAAACGCAGCAGAACCCTCGCCGGGCAGAGCCCTCGCCGGGCCACAGCCTGGGGGCCTCAGCCAGAGTCTGGGCCCAGGAAGGCTAGGGTGAGGCAAGTGGCTGGCAGCCAGGCCACTGCCCCAGGGTGGGAGATCGAAAGGAGCAGACATGTCACCTGGCCAGGGCCTACTGCCCTGTCTCTGGATAGGGCCCCAGAGTGGGAGGCTTCAACTATCCCATCATTCCCCAGGCTCAGCACTTTGCATGCGATTCCCTCTTGCCCACGCCCCCTTCCAATCCAGCCGCAGCACCCTGGACAGACCACAGAAGACGACGAAAGGTGCTCCAGACTCCTTTTTATTTTTTCCCTTTTTGTCTTTCTTGAAACCAGAGATCAGGGGAAAGCGCGAACGCAGTCCCCCACTACCAGAAATTATGCAGTCGAGTATCCCGCATTTGGGGACATCGCAGGGGTCAGCACATCCGAAGTGCAATGGATGAGCCTCACCCTGGGAGAACCACCTTCGTGATCATGGTGTCTCCCCTGCCAGGTAAGTATGAGTTGGAAGGGGACAGGGCGAGGGCGGCCCGCTTGGCATCTCCCGGCAGAGCGAGGGTGGCATCCACACAGGGAAGGCCTGAGGCCGGGCCAGGCAGAGCACGGGCCTTGTGGGGCGCAAGGTTGCCCAGCCAAGGCCCCTGTGCCCACTTTGGAAAGCGCGCAGCTACCCACAGCGGCTTCCCACAGGCCTCGGCCGGCCAGCGAAATTTGCATGTCCACGCCCACCAGCAGCGCCAATCAGGGCCCTGCTTTCACAATGCTGCACGCAGCTCACACGTGGGGCAAAGCCAGGGCTACAGCACTCACAGAAGGGGGCTTGCCAGGTCGAAATCGGGCCCAAAAGCAGACCTGTCAGGCCCTCCAAACTGTGCGCAAGCAAAGGCTACGGCAAGCAGACAAGAGGGCTTGCCAGGCCGAAATCGGGCCCAGAAGCACGTTTCTAAGCCCTAACCCAGCATGGCTCAGTCTTGTTAATTTGCATATGTAATTGGCCCTCGCCCACGCCCCCTTCCAGCCAGCTTACAGCACCCTGGACGGACGACAAGAAACGTCAAAGGGTGCTCCAGACTCCTTTTTATTTTTTTCCCTTTTTGTCTTTCTTGAAACCAGAGATCAGGGGAAAGCGCGAACGCAGTCCCCCACTACCAGAAATTATGCAGTCGAGTATCCCGCATTTGGGGACATCGCAGGGGTCAGCACATCCGAAGTGCAATGGATGAGCCTCACCCTGGGAGAACCACCTTCGTGATCATGGTGTCTCCCCTGCCAGGTAAGTATGAGTTGGAAGGGGACAGGGCGAGGGCGGCCCGCTTGGCATCTCCCGGCAGAGCGAGGGTGGCATCCACACAGGGAAGGCCTGAGGCCGGGCCAGGCAGAGCACGGGCCTTGTGGGGCGCAAGGTTGCCCAGCCAAGGCCCCTGTGCCCACTTTGGAAAGCGCGCAGCTACCCACAGCGGCTTCCCACAGGCCTCGGCCGGCCAGCAAAATTTGCATGTCCACGCCCACCAGCAGCGCCAATCAGGGCCCTGCTTTCACAATGCTGCACGCAGCTCACACGTGGGGCAAAGCCAGGGCTACAGCACTTACAGAAGGGGGCTTGCCAGGTCGAAATCGGGCCCAAAAGCAGACCTGTCAGGCCCTCCAAACTGTGCGCAAGCAAAGGCTACGGCAAGCAGACAAGAGGGCTTGCCAGGCCGAAATCGGGCCCAGAAGCACGTTTCTAAGCCCTAACCCAGCATGGCTCAGTCTTGTTAATTTGCATATGTAATTGGCCCTCGCCCACGCCCCCTTCCAGCCAGCTTACAGCACCCTGGACGGACGACAAGAAACGTCAAAGGGTGCTCCAGACTCCTTTTTATTTTTTTCCCTTTTTGTCTTTCTTGAAACCAGAGATCAGGGGAAAGCGCGAACGCAGTCCCCCACTACCAGAAATTATGCAGTCGAGTATCCCGCATTTGGGGACATCGCAGGGGTCAGCACATCCGAAGTGCAATGGATGAGCCTCACCCTGGGAGAACCACCTTCGTGATCATGGTGTCTCCCCTGCCAGGTAAGTATGAGTTGGAAGGGGACAGGGCGAGGGCGGCCCGCTTGGCATCTCCCGGCAGAGCGAGGGTGGCATCCACACAGGGAAGGCCTGAGGCCGGGCCAGGCAGAGCACGGGCCTTGTGGGGCGCAAGGTTGCCCAGCCAAGGCCCCTGTGCCCACTTTGGAAAGCGCGCAGCTACCCACAGCGGCTTCCCACAGGCCTCGGCCGGCCAGCAAAATTTGCATGTCCACGCCCACCAGCAGCGCCAATCAGGGCCCTGCTTTCACAATGCTGCACGCAGCTCACACGTGGGGCAAAGCCAGGGCTACAGCACTCACAGAAGGGGGCTTGCCAGGTCGATTTTGGGCCCAGAAGCAGACATTTGGGGCTTTTGATGCTCAAGAGCTGCCACTGAAGCCCACTCTAGGGGAGGCAGTGACCAGTTGCCTGGCTAGGCCCCAGTTGACTGCTTGTGGCTGAAAGCCAGGGACAAACCGTCCAGCAAGCGAGCAGGGGTTCCCGCCCTGAGCCCCTCACGCCTTCCCGAACGCTCCCAAACGCAGCAGAACCCTCGCCGGGCAGAGCCCTCGCCGGGCCACAGCCTGGGGGCCTCAGCCAGAGTCTGGGCCCAGGAAGGCTAGGGTGAGGCAAGTGGCTGGCAGCCAGGCCACTGCCCCAGGGTGGGAGATCGAAAGGAGCAGACATGTCACCTGGCCAGGGCCTACTGCCCTGTCTCTGGATAGGGCCCCAGAGTGGGAGGCTTCAACTATCCCATCATTCCCCAGGCTCAGCACTTTGCATGCGATTCCCTCTTGCCCACGCCCCCTTCCAATCCAGCCGCAGCACCCTGGACAGACCACAGAAGACGACGAAAGGTGCTCCAGACTCCTTTTTATTTTTTCCCTTTTTGTCTTTCTTGAAACCAGAGATCAGGGGAAAGCGCGAACGCAGTCCCCCACTACCAGAAATTATGCAGTCGAGTATCCCGCATTTGGGGACATCGCAGGGGTCAGCACATCCGAAGTGCAATGGATGAGCCTCACCCTGGGAGAACCACCTTCGTGATCATGGTGTTTCCCCTGCCAGGTAAGTATGAGTTGGAAGGGGACAGGGCGAGGGCGGCCCGCTTGGCATCTCCCGGCAGAGCGAGGGTGGCATCCACACAGGGAAGGCCTGAGGCCGGGCCAGGCAGAGCACGGGCCTTGTGGGGCGCAAGGTTGCCCAGCCAAGGCCCCTGTGCCCACTTTGGAAAGCGCGCAGCTACCCACAGCGGCTTCCCACAGGCCTCGGCCGGCCAGCGAAATTTGCATGTCCACGCCCACCAGCAGCGCCAATCAGGGCCCTGCTTTCACAATGCTGCACGCAGCTCACACGTGGGGCAAAGCCAGGGCTACAGCACTTACAGAAGGGGGCTTGCCAGGTCGAAATCGGGCCCAAAAGCAGACCTGTCAGGCCCTCCAAACTGTGCGCAAGCAAAGGCTACGGCAAGCAGACAAGAGGGCTTGCCAGGCCGAAATCGGGCCCAGAAGCACGTTTCTAAGCCCTAACCCAGCATGGCTCAGTCTTGTTAATTTGCATATGTAATTGGCCCTCGCCCACGCCCCCTTCCAGCCAGCTTACAGCACCCTGGACGGACGACAAGAAACGTCAAAGGGTGCTCCAGACTCCTTTTTATTTTTTTCCCTTTTTGTCTTTCTTGAAACCAGAGATCAGGGGAAAGCGCGAACGCAGTCCCCCACTACCAGAAATTATGCAGTCGAGTATCCCGCATTTGGGGACATCGCAGGGGTCAGCACATCCGAAGTGCAATGGATGAGCCTCACCCTGGGAGAACCACCTTCGTGATCATGGTGTCTCCCCTGCCAGGTAAGTATGAGTTGGAAGGGGACAGGGCGAGGGCGGCCCGCTTGGCATCTCCCGGCAGAGCGAGGGTGGCATCCACACAGGGAAGGCCTGAGGCCGGGCCAGGCAGAGCACGGGCCTTGTGGGGCGCAAGGTTGCCCAGCCAAGGCCCCTGTGCCCACTTTGGAAAGCGCGCAGCTACCCACAGCGGCTTCCCACAGGCCTCGGCCGGCCAGCGAAATTTGCATGTCCACGCCCACCAGCAGCGCCAATCAGGGCCCTGCTTTCACAATGCTGCACGCAGCTCACACGTGGGGCAAAGCCAGGGCTACAGCACTTACAGAAGGGGGCTTGCCAGGTCGAAATCGGGCCCAAAAGCAGACCTGTCAGGCCCTCCAAACTGTGCGCAAGCAAAGGCTACGGCAAGCAGACAAGAGGGCTTGCCAGGCCGAAATCGGGCCCAGAAGCACGTTTCTAAGCCCTAACCCAGCATGGCTCAGTCTTGTTAATTTGCATATGTAATTGGCCCTCGCCCACGCCCCCTTCCAGCCAGCTTACAGCACCCTGGACGGACGACAAGAAACGTCAAAGGGTGCTCCAGACTCCTTTTTATTTTTTTCCCTTTTTGTCTTTCTTGAAACCAGAGATCAGGGGAAAGCGCGAACGCAGTCCCCCACTACCAGAAATTATGCAGTCGAGTATCCCGCATTTGGGGACATCGCAGGGGTCAGCACATCCGAAGTGCAATGGATGAGCCTCACCCTGGGAGAACCACCTTCGTGATCATGGTGTCTCCCCTGCCAGGTAAGTATGAGTTGGAAGGGGACAGGGCGAGGGCGGCCCGCTTGGCATCTCCCGGCAGAGCGAGGGTGGCATCCACACAGGGAAGGCCTGAGGCCGGGCCAGGCAGAGCACGGGCCTTGTGGGGCGCAAGGTTGCCCAGCCAAGGCCCCTGTGCCCACTTTGGAAAGCGCGCAGCTACCCACAGCGGCTTCCCACAGGCCTCGGCCGGCCAGCAAAATTTGCATGTCCACGCCCACCAGCAGCGCCAATCAGGGCCCTGCTTTCACAATGCTGCACGCAGCTCACACGTGGGGCAAAGCCAGGGCTACAGCACTCACAGAAGGGGGCTTGCCAGGTCGATTTTGGGCCCAGAAGCAGACATTTGGGGCTTTTGATGCTCAAGAGCTGCCACTGAAGCCCACTCTAGGGGAGGCAGTGACCAGTTGCCTGGCTAGGCCCCAGTTGACTGCTTGTGGCTGAAAGCCAGGGACAAACCGTCCAGCAAGCGAGCAGGGGTTCCCGCCCTGAGCCCCTCACGCCTTCCCGAACGCTCCCAAACGCAGCAGAACCCTCGCCGGGCAGAGCCCTCGCCGGGCCACAGCCTGGGGGCCTCAGCCAGAGTCTGGGCCCAGGAAGGCTAGGGTGAGGCAAGTGGCTGGCAGCCAGGCCACTGCCCCAGGGTGGGAGATCGAAAGGAGCAGACATGTCACCTGGCCAGGGCCTACTGCCCTGTCTCTGGATAGGGCCCCAGAGTGGGAGGCTTCAACTATCCCATCATTCCCCAGGCTCAGCACTTTGCATGCGATTCCCTCTTGCCCACGCCCCCTTCCAATCCAGCCGCAGCACCCTGGACAGACCACAGAAGACGACGAAAGGTGCTCCAGACTCCTTTTTATTTTTTCCCTTTTTGTCTTTCTTGAAACCAGAGATCAGGGGAAAGCGCGAACGCAGTCCCCCACTACCAGAAATTATGCAGTCGAGTATCCCGCATTTGGGGACATCGCAGGGGTCAGCACATCCGAAGTGCAATGGATGAGCCTCACCCTGGGAGAACCACCTTCGTGATCATGGTGTCTCCCCTGCCAGGTAAGTATGAGTTGGAAGGGGACAGGGCGAGGGCGGCCCGCTTGGCATCTCCCGGCAGAGCGAGGGTGGCATCCACACAGGGAAGGCCTGAGGCCGGGCCAGGCAGAGCACGGGCCTTGTGGGGCGCAAGGTTGCCCAGCCAAGGCCCCTGTGCCCACTTTGGAAAGCGCGCAGCTACCCACAGCGGCTTCCCACAGGCCTCGGCCGGCCAGCGAAATTTGCATGTCCACGCCCACCAGCAGCGCCAATCAGGGCCCTGCTTTCACAATGCTGCACGCAGCTCACACGTGGGGCAAAGCCAGGGCTACAGCACTCACAGAAGGGGGCTTGCCAGGTCGAAATCGGGCCCAAAAGCAGACCTGTCAGGCCCTCCAAACTGTGCGCAAGCAAAGGCTACGGCAAGCAGACAAGAGGGCTTGCCAGGCCGAAATCGGGCCCAGAAGCACGTTTCTAAGCCCTAACCCAGCATGGCTCAGTCTTGTTAATTTGCATATGTAATTGGCCCTCGCCCACGCCCCCTTCCAGCCAGCTTACAGCACCCTGGACGGACGACAAGAAACGTCAAAGGGTGCTCCAGACTCCTTTTTATTTTTTTCCCTTTTTGTCTTTCTTGAAACCAGAGATCAGGGGAAAGCGCGAACGCAGTCCCCCACTACCAGAAATTATGCAGTCGAGTATCCCGCATTTGGGGACATCGCAGGGGTCAGCACATCCGAAGTGCAATGGATGAGCCTCACCCTGGGAGAACCACCTTCGTGATCATGGTGTCTCCCCTGCCAGGTAAGTATGAGTTGGAAGGGGACAGGGCGAGGGCGGCCCGCTTGGCATCTCCCGGCAGAGCGAGGGTGGCATCCACACAGGGAAGGCCTGAGGCCGGGCCAGGCAGAGCACGGGCCTTGTGGGGCGCAAGGTTGCCCAGCCAAGGCCCCTGTGCCCACTTTGGAAAGCGCGCAGCTACCCACAGCGGCTTCCCACAGGCCTCGGCCGGCCAGCAAAATTTGCATGTCCACGCCCACCAGCAGCGCCAATCAGGGCCCTGCTTTCACAATGCTGCACGCAGCTCACACGTGGGGCAAAGCCAGGGCTACAGCACTTACAGAAGGGGGCTTGCCAGGTCGAAATCGGGCCCAAAAGCAGACCTGTCAGGCCCTCCAAACTGTGCGCAAGCAAAGGCTACGGCAAGCAGACAAGAGGGCTTGCCAGGCCGAAATCGGGCCCAGAAGCACGTTTCTAAGCCCTAACCCAGCATGGCTCAGTCTTGTTAATTTGCATATGTAATTGGCCCTCGCCCACGCCCCCTTCCAGCCAGCTTACAGCACCCTGGACGGACGACAAGAAACGTCAAAGGGTGCTCCAGACTCCTTTTTATTTTTTTCCCTTTTTGTCTTTCTTGAAACCAGAGATCAGGGGAAAGCGCGAACGCAGTCCCCCACTACCAGAAATTATGCAGTCGAGTATCCCGCATTTGGGGACATCGCAGGGGTCAGCACATCCGAAGTGCAATGGATGAGCCTCACCCTGGGAGAACCACCTTCGTGATCATGGTGTCTCCCCTGCCAGGTAAGTATGAGTTGGAAGGGGACAGGGCGAGGGCGGCCCGCTTGGCATCTCCCGGCAGAGCGAGGGTGGCATCCACACAGGGAAGGCCTGAGGCCGGGCCAGGCAGAGCACGGGCCTTGTGGGGCGCAAGGTTGCCCAGCCAAGGCCCCTGTGCCCACTTTGGAAAGCGCGCAGCTACCCACAGCGGCTTCCCACAGGCCTCGGCCGGCCAGCAAAATTTGCATGTCCACGCCCACCAGCAGCGCCAATCAGGGCCCTGCTTTCACAATGCTGCACGCAGCTCACACGTGGGGCAAAGCCAGGGCTACAGCACTCACAGAAGGGGGCTTGCCAGGTCGATTTTGGGCCCAGAAGCAGACATTTGGGGCTTTTGATGCTCAAGAGCTGCCACTGAAGCCCACTCTAGGGGAGGCAGTGACCAGTTGCCTGGCTAGGCCCCAGTTGACTGCTTGTGGCTGAAAGCCAGGGACAAACCGTCCAGCAAGCGAGCAGGGGTTCCCGCCCTGAGCCCCTCACGCCTTCCCGAACGCTCCCAAACGCAGCAGAACCCTCGCCGGGCAGAGCCCTCGCCGGGCCACAGCCTGGGGGCCTCAGCCAGAGTCTGGGCCCAGGAAGGCTAGGGTGAGGCAAGTGGCTGGCAGCCAGGCCACTGCCCCAGGGTGGGAGATCGAAAGGAGCAGACATGTCACCTGGCCAGGGCCTACTGCCCTGTCTCTGGATAGGGCCCCAGAGTGGGAGGCTTCAACTATCCCATCATTCCCCAGGCTCAGCACTTTGCATGCGATTCCCTCTTGCCCACGCCCCCTTCCAATCCAGCCGCAGCACCCTGGACAGACCACAGAAGACGACGAAAGGTGCTCCAGACTCCTTTTTATTTTTTCCCTTTTTGTCTTTCTTGAAACCAGAGATCAGGGGAAAGCGCGAACGCAGTCCCCCACTACCAGAAATTATGCAGTCGAGTATCCCGCATTTGGGGACATCGCAGGGGTCAGCACATCCGAAGTGCAATGGATGAGCCTCACCCTGGGAGAACCACCTTCGTGATCATGGTGTTTCCCCTGCCAGGTAAGTATGAGTTGGAAGGGGACAGGGCGAGGGCGGCCCGCTTGGCATCTCCCGGCAGAGCGAGGGTGGCATCCACACAGGGAAGGCCTGAGGCCGGGCCAGGCAGAGCACGGGCCTTGTGGGGCGCAAGGTTGCCCAGCCAAGGCCCCTGTGCCCACTTTGGAAAGCGCGCAGCTACCCACAGCGGCTTCCCACAGGCCTCGGCCGGCCAGCGAAATTTGCATGTCCACGCCCACCAGCAGCGCCAATCAGGGCCCTGCTTTCACAATGCTGCACGCAGCTCACACGTGGGGCAAAGCCAGGGCTACAGCACTTACAGAAGGGGGCTTGCCAGGTCGAAATCGGGCCCAAAAGCAGACCTGTCAGGCCCTCCAAACTGTGCGCAAGCAAAGGCTACGGCAAGCAGACAAGAGGGCTTGCCAGGCCGAAATCGGGCCCAGAAGCACGTTTCTAAGCCCTAACCCAGCATGGCTCAGTCTTGTTAATTTGCATATGTAATTGGCCCTCGCCCACGCCCCCTTCCAGCCAGCTTACAGCACCCTGGACGGACGACAAGAAACGTCAAAGGGTGCTCCAGACTCCTTTTTATTTTTTTCCCTTTTTGTCTTTCTTGAAACCAGAGATCAGGGGAAAGCGCGAACGCAGTCCCCCACTACCAGAAATTATGCAGTCGAGTATCCCGCATTTGGGGACATCGCAGGGGTCAGCACATCCGAAGTGCAATGGATGAGCCTCACCCTGGGAGAACCACCTTCGTGATCATGGTGTCTCCCCTGCCAGGTAAGTATGAGTTGGAAGGGGACAGGGCGAGGGCGGCCCGCTTGGCATCTCCCGGCAGAGCGAGGGTGGCATCCACACAGGGAAGGCCTGAGGCCGGGCCAGGCAGAGCACGGGCCTTGTGGGGCGCAAGGTTGCCCAGCCAAGGCCCCTGTGCCCACTTTGGAAAGCGCGCAGCTACCCACAGCGGCTTCCCACAGGCCTCGGCCGGCCAGCAAAATTTGCATGTCCACGCCCACCAGCAGCGCCAATCAGGGCCCTGCTTTCACAATGCTGCACGCAGCTCACACGTGGGGCAAAGCCAGGGCTACAGCACTCACAGAAGGGGGCTTGCCAGGTCGATTTTGGGCCCAGAAGCAGAGATTTGGGGCTTTTGATGCTCAAGAGCTGCCACTGAAGCCCACTCTAGGGGAGGCAGTGACCAGTTGCCTGGCTAGGCCCCAGTTGACTGCTTGTGGCTGAAAGCCAGGGACAAACCGTCCAGCAAGCGAGCAGGGGTTCCCGCCCTGAGCCCCTCACGCCTTCCCGAACGCTCCCAAACGCAGCAGAACCCTCGCCGGGCAGAGCCCTCGCCGGGCCACAGCCTGGGGGCCTCAGCCAGAGTCTGGGCCCAGGAAGGCTAGGGTGAGGCAAGTGGCTGGCAGCCAGGCCACTGCCCCAGGGTGGGAGATCGAAAGGAGCAGACATGTCACCTGGCCAGGGCCTACTGCCCTGTCTCTGGATAGGGCCCCAGAGTGGGAGGCTTCAACTATCCCATCATTCCCCAGGCTCAGCACTTTGCATGCGATTCCCTCTTGCCCACGCCCCCTTCCAATCCAGCCGCAGCACCCTGGACAGACCACAGAAGACGACGAAAGGTGCTCCAGACTCCTTTTTATTTTTTCCCTTTTTGTCTTTCTTGAAACCAGAGATCAGGGGAAAGCGCGAACGCAGTCCCCCACTACCAGAAATTATGCAGTCGAGTATCCCGCATTTGGGGACATCGCAGGGGTCAGCACATCCGAAGTGCAATGGATGAGCCTCACCCTGGGAGAACCACCTTCGTGATCATGGTGTCTCCCCTGCCAGGTAAGTATGAGTTGGAAGGGGACAGGGCGAGGGCGGCCCGCTTGGCATCTCCCGGCAGAGCGAGGGTGGCATCCACACAGGGAAGGCCTGAGGCCGGGCCAGGCAGAGCACGGGCCTTGTGGGGCGCAAGGTTGCCCAGCCAAGGCCCCTGTGCCCACTTTGGAAAGCGCGCAGCTACCCACAGCGGCTTCCCACAGGCCTCGGCCGGCCAGCGAAATTTGCATGTCCACGCCCACCAGCAGCGCCAATCAGGGCCCTGCTTTCACAATGCTGCACGCAGCTCACACGTGGGGCAAAGCCAGGGCTACAGCACTTACAGAAGGGGGCTTGCCAGGTCGAAATCGGGCCCAAAAGCAGACCTGTCAGGCCCTCCAAACTGTGCGCAAGCAAAGGCTACGGCAAGCAGACAAGAGGGCTTGCCAGGCCGAAATCGGGCCCAGAAGCACGTTTCTAAGCCCTAACCCAGCATGGCTCAGTCTTGTTAATTTGCATATGTAATTGGCCCTCGCCCACGCCCCCTTCCAGCCAGCTTACAGCACCCTGGACGGACGACAAGAAACGTCAAAGGGTGCTCCAGACTCCTTTTTATTTTTTTCCCTTTTTGTCTTTCTTGAAACCAGAGATCAGGGGAAAGCGCGAACGCAGTCCCCCACTACCAGAAATTATGCAGTCGAGTATCCCGCATTTGGGGACATCGCAGGGGTCAGCACATCCGAAGTGCAATGGATGAGCCTCACCCTGGGAGAACCACCTTCGTGATCATGGTGTCTCCCCTGCCAGGTAAGTATGAGTTGGAAGGGGACAGGGCGAGGGCGGCCCGCTTGGCATCTCCCGGCAGAGCGAGGGTGGCATCCACACAGGGAAGGCCTGAGGCCGGGCCAGGCAGAGCACGGGCCTTGTGGGGCGCAAGGTTGCCCAGCCAAGGCCCCTGTGCCCACTTTGGAAAGCGCGCAGCTACCCACAGCGGCTTCCCACAGGCCTCGGCCGGCCAGCAAAATTTGCATGTCCACGCCCACCAGCAGCGCCAATCAGGGCCCTGCTTTCACAATGCTGCACGCAGCTCACACGTGGGGCAAAGCCAGGGCTACAGCACTTACAGAAGGGGGCTTGCCAGGTCGAAATCGGGCCCAAAAGCAGACCTGTCAGGCCCTCCAAACTGTGCGCAAGCAAAGGCTACGGCAAGCAGACAAGAGGGCTTGCCAGGCCGAAATCGGGCCCAGAAGCACGTTTCTAAGCCCTAACCCAGCATGGCTCAGTCTTGTTAATTTGCATATGTAATTGGCCCTCGCCCACGCCCCCTTCCAGCCAGCTTACAGCACCCTGGACGGACGACAAGAAACGTCAAAGGGTGCTCCAGACTCCTTTTTATTTTTTTCCCTTTTTGTCTTTCTTGAAACCAGAGATCAGGGGAAAGCGCGAACGCAGTCCCCCACTACCAGAAATTATGCAGTCGAGTATCCCGCATTTGGGGACATCGCAGGGGTCAGCACATCCGAAGTGCAATGGATGAGCCTCACCCTGGGAGAACCACCTTCGTGATCATGGTGTCTCCCCTGCCAGGTAAGTATGAGTTGGAAGGGGACAGGGCGAGGGCGGCCCGCTTGGCATCTCCCGGCAGAGCGAGGGTGGCATCCACACAGGGAAGGCCTGAGGCCGGGCCAGGCAGAGCACGGGCCTTGTGGGGCGCAAGGTTGCCCAGCCAAGGCCCCTGTGCCCACTTTGGAAAGCGCGCAGCTACCCACAGCGGCTTCCCACAGGCCTCGGCCGGCCAGCAAAATTTGCATGTCCACGCCCACCAGCAGCGCCAATCAGGGCCCTGCTTTCACAATGCTGCACGCAGCTCACACGTGGGGCAAAGCCAGGGCTACAGCACTCACAGAAGGGGGCTTGCCAGGTCGATTTTGGGCCCAGAAGCAGACATTTGGGGCTTTTGATGCTCAAGAGCTGCCACTGAAGCCCACTCTAGGGGAGGCAGTGACCAGTTGCCTGGCTAGGCCCCAGTTGACTGCTTGTGGCTGAAAGCCAGGGACAAACCGTCCAGCAAGCGAGCAGGGGTTCCCGCCCTGAGCCCCTCACGCCTTCCCGAACGCTCCCAAACGCAGCAGAACCCTCGCCGGGCAGAGCCCTCGCCGGGCCACAGCCTGGGGGCCTCAGCCAGAGTCTGGGCCCAGGAAGGCTAGGGTGAGGCAAGTGGCTGGCAGCCAGGCCACTGCCCCAGGGTGGGAGATCGAAAGGAGCAGACATGTCACCTGGCCAGGGCCTACTGCCCTGTCTCTGGATAGGGCCCCAGAGTGGGAGGCTTCAACTATCCCATCATTCCCCAGGCTCAGCACTTTGCATGCGATTCCCTCTTGCCCACGCCCCCTTCCAATCCAGCCGCAGCACCCTGGACAGACCACAGAAGACGACGAAAGGTGCTCCAGACTCCTTTTTATTTTTTCCCTTTTTGTCTTTCTTGAAACCAGAGATCAGGGGAAAGCGCGAACGCAGTCCCCCACTACCAGAAATTATGCAGTCGAGTATCCCGCATTTGGGGACATCGCAGGGGTCAGCACATCCGAAGTGCAATGGATGAGCCTCACCCTGGGAGAACCACCTTCGTGATCATGGTGTCTCCCCTGCCAGGTAAGTATGAGTTGGAAGGGGACAGGGCGAGGGCGGCCCGCTTGGCATCTCCCGGCAGAGCGAGGGTGGCATCCACACAGGGAAGGCCTGAGGCCGGGCCAGGCAGAGCACGGGCCTTGTGGGGCGCAAGGTTGCCCAGCCAAGGCCCCTGTGCCCACTTTGGAAAGCGCGCAGCTACCCACAGCGGCTTCCCACAGGCCTCGGCCGGCCAGCGAAATTTGCATGTCCACGCCCACCAGCAGCGCCAATCAGGGCCCTGCTTTCACAATGCTGCACGCAGCTCACACGTGGGGCAAAGCCAGGGCTACAGCACTCACAGAAGGGGGCTTGCCAGGTCGATTTTGGGCCCAGAAGCAGAGATTTGGGGCTTTTGATGCTCAAGAGCTGCCACTGAAGCCCACTCTAGGGGAGGCAGTGACCAGTTGCCTGGCTAGGCCCCAGTTGACTGCTTGTGGCTGAAAGCCAGGGACAAACCGTCCAGCAAGCGAGCAGGGGTTCCCGCCCTGAGCCCCTCACGCCTTCCCGAACGCTCCCAAACGCAGCAGAACCCTCGCCGGGCCACAGCCTGGGGGCCTCAGCCAGAGTCTGGGCCCAGGAAGGCTAGGGTGAGGCAAGTGGCTGGCAGCCAGGCCACTGCCCCAGGGTGGGAGATCGAAAGGAGCAGACATGTCACCTGGCCAGGGCCTACTGCCCTGTCTCTGGATAGGGCCCCAGAGTGGGAGGCTTCAACTATCCCATCATTCCCCAGGCTCAGCACTTTGCATGCGATTCCCTCTTGCCCACGCCCCCTTCCAATCCAGCCGCAGCACCCTGGACAGACCACAGAAGACGACGAAAGGTGCTCCAGACTCCTTTTTATTTTTTCCCTTTTTGTCTTTCTTGAAACCAGAGATCAGGGGAAAGCGCGAACGCAGTCCCCCACTACCAGAAATTATGCAGTCGAGTATCCCGCATTTGGGGACATCGCAGGGGTCAGCACATCCGAAGTGCAATGGATGAGCCTCACCCTGGGAGAACCACCTTCGTGATCATGGTGTTTCCCCTGCCAGGTAAGTATGAGTTGGAAGGGGACAGGGCGAGGGCGGCCCGCTTGGCATCTCCCGGCAGAGCGAGGGTGGCATCCACACAGGGAAGGCCTGAGGCCGGGCCAGGCAGAGCACGGGCCTTGTGGGGCGCAAGGTTGCCCAGCCAAGGCCCCTGTGCCCACTTTGGAAAGCGCGCAGCTACCCACAGCGGCTTCCCACAGGCCTCGGCCGGCCAGCGAAATTTGCATGTCCACGCCCACCAGCAGCGCCAATCAGGGCCCTGCTTTCACAATGCTGCACGCAGCTCACACGTGGGGCAAAGCCAGGGCTACAGCACTTACAGAAGGGGGCTTGCCAGGTCGAAATCGGGCCCAAAAGCAGACCTGTCAGGCCCTCCAAACTGTGCGCAAGCAAAGGCTACGGCAAGCAGACAAGAGGGCTTGCCAGGCCGAAATCGGGCCCAGAAGCACGTTTCTAAGCCCTAACCCAGCATGGCTCAGTCTTGTTAATTTGCATATGTAATTGGCCCTCGCCCACGCCCCCTTCCAGCCAGCTTACAGCACCCTGGACGGACGACAAGAAACGTCAAAGGGTGCTCCAGACTCCTTTTTATTTTTTTCCCTTTTTGTCTTTCTTGAAACCAGAGATCAGGGGAAAGCGCGAACGCAGTCCCCCACTACCAGAAATTATGCAGTCGAGTATCCCGCATTTGGGGACATCGCAGGGGTCAGCACATCCGAAGTGCAATGGATGAGCCTCACCCTGGGAGAACCACCTTCGTGATCATGGTGTCTCCCCTGCCAGGTAAGTATGAGTTGGAAGGGGACAGGGCGAGGGCGGCCCGCTTGGCATCTCCCGGCAGAGCGAGGGTGGCATCCACACAGGGAAGGCCTGAGGCCGGGCCAGGCAGAGCACGGGCCTTGTGGGGCGCAAGGTTGCCCAGCCAAGGCCCCTGTGCCCACTTTGGAAAGCGCGCAGCTACCCACAGCGGCTTCCCACAGGCCTCGGCCGGCCAGCGAAATTTGCATGTCCACGCCCACCAGCAGCGCCAATCAGGGCCCTGCTTTCACAATGCTGCACGCAGCTCACACGTGGGGCAAAGCCAGGGCTACAGCACTCACAGAAGGGGGCTTGCCAGGTCGATTTTGGGCCCAGAAGCAGAGATTTGGGGCTTTTGATGCTCAAGAGCTGCCACTGAAGCCCACTCTAGGGGAGGCAGTGACCAGTTGCCTGGCTAGGCCCCAGTTGACTGCTTGTGGCTGAAAGCCAGGGACAAACCGTCCAGCAAGCGAGCAGGGGTTCCCGCCCTGAGCCCCTCACGCCTTCCCGAACGCTCCCAAACGCAGCAGAACCCTCGCCGGGCAGAGCCCTCGCCGGGCCACAGCCTGGGGGCCTCAGCCAGAGTCTGGGCCCAGGAAGGCTAGGGTGAGGCAAGTGGCTGGCAGCCAGGCCACTGCCCCAGGGTGGGAGATCGAAAGGAGCAGACATGTCACCTGGCCAGGGCCTACTGCCCTGTCTCTGGATAGGGCCCCAGAGTGGGAGGCTTCAACTATCCCATCATTCCCCAGGCTCAGCACTTTGCATGCGATTCCCTCTTGCCCACGCCCCCTTCCAATCCAGCCGCAGCACCCTGGACAGACCACAGAAGACGACGAAAGGTGCTCCAGACTCCTTTTTATTTTTTCCCTTTTTGTCTTTCTTGAAACCAGAGATCAGGGGAAAGCGCGAACGCAGTCCCCCACTACCAGAAATTATGCAGTCGAGTATCCCGCATTTGGGGACATCGCAGGGGTCAGCACATCCGAAGTGCAATGGATGAGCCTCACCCTGGGAGAACCACCTTCGTGATCATGGTGTCTCCCCTGCCAGGTAAGTATGAGTTGGAAGGGGACAGGGCGAGGGCGGCCCGCTTGGCATCTCCCGGCAGAGCGAGGGTGGCATCCACACAGGGAAGGCCTGAGGCCGGCCAGGCAGAGCACGGGCCTTGTGGGGCGCAAGGTTGCCCAGCCAAGGCCCCTGTGCCCACTTTGGAAAGCGCGCAGCTACCCACAGCGGCTTCCCACAGGCCTCGGCCGGCCAGCGAAATTTGCATGTCCACGCCCACCAGCAGCGCCAATCAGGGCCCTGCTTTCACAATGCTGCACGCAGCTCACACGTGGGGCAAAGCCAGGGCTACAGCACTTACAGAAGGGGGCTTGCCAGGTCGAAATCGGGCCCAAAAGCAGACCTGTCAGGCCCTCCAAACTGTGCGCAAGCAAAGGCTACGGCAAGCAGACAAGAGGGCTTGCCAGGCCGAAATCGGGCCCAGAAGCACGTTTCTAAGCCCTAACCCAGCATGGCTCAGTCTTGTTAATTTGCATATGTAATTGGCCCTCGCCCACGCCCCCTTCCAGCCAGCTTACAGCACCCTGGACGGACGACAAGAAACGTCAAAGGGTGCTCCAGACTCCTTTTTATTTTTTTCCCTTTTTGTCTTTCTTGAAACCAGAGATCAGGGGAAAGCGCGAACGCAGTCCCCCACTACCAGAAATTATGCAGTCGAGTATCCCGCATTTGGGGACATCGCAGGGGTCAGCACATCCGAAGTGCAATGGATGAGCCTCACCCTGGGAGAACCACCTTCGTGATCATGGTGTCTCCCCTGCCAGGTAAGTATGAGTTGGAAGGGGACAGGGCGAGGGCGGCCCGCTTGGCATCTCCCGGCAGAGCGAGGGTGGCATCCACACAGGGAAGGCCTGAGGCCGGGCCAGGCAGAGCACGGGCCTTGTGGGGCGCAAGGTTGCCCAGCCAAGGCCCCTGTGCCCACTTTGGAAAGCGCGCAGCTACCCACAGCGGCTTCCCACAGGCCTCGGCCGGCCAGCAAAATTTGCATGTCCACGCCCACCAGCAGCGCCAATCAGGGCCCTGCTTTCACAATGCTGCACGCAGCTCACACGTGGGGCAAAGCCAGGGCTACAGCACTTACAGAAGGGGGCTTGCCAGGTCGAAATCGGGCCCAAAAGCAGACCTGTCAGGCCCTCCAAACTGTGCGCAAGCAAAGGCTACGGCAAGCAGACAAGAGGGCTTGCCAGGCCGAAATCGGGCCCAGAAGCACGTTTCTAAGCCCTAACCCAGCATGGCTCAGTCTTGTTAATTTGCATATGTAATTGGCCCTCGCCCACGCCCCCTTCCAGCCAGCTTACAGCACCCTGGACGGACGACAAGAAACGTCAAAGGGTGCTCCAGACTCCTTTTTATTTTTTTCCCTTTTTGTCTTTCTTGAAACCAGAGATCAGGGGAAAGCGCGAACGCAGTCCCCCACTACCAGAAATTATGCAGTCGAGTATCCCGCATTTGGGGACATCGCAGGGGTCAGCACATCCGAAGTGCAATGGATGAGCCTCACCCTGGGAGAACCACCTTCGTGATCATGGTGTCTCCCCTGCCAGGTAAGTATGAGTTGGAAGGGGACAGGGCGAGGGCGGCCCGCTTGGCATCTCCCGGCAGAGCGAGGGTGGCATCCACACAGGGAAGGCCTGAGGCCGGGCCAGGCAGAGCACGGGCCTTGTGGGGCGCAAGGTTGCCCAGCCAAGGCCCCTGTGCCCACTTTGGAAAGCGCGCAGCTACCCACAGCGGCTTCCCACAGGCCTCGGCCGGCCAGCAAAATTTGCATGTCCACGCCCACCAGCAGCGCCAATCAGGGCCCTGCTTTCACAATGCTGCACGCAGCTCACACGTGGGGCAAAGCCAGGGCTACAGCACTCACAGAAGGGGGCTTGCCAGGTCGATTTTGGGCCCAGAAGCAGACATTTGGGGCTTTTGATGCTCAAGAGCTGCCACTGAAGCCCACTCTAGGGGAGGCAGTGACCAGTTGCCTGGCTAGGCCCCAGTTGACTGCTTGTGGCTGAAAGCCAGGGACAAACCGTCCAGCAAGCGAGCAGGGGTTCCCGCCCTGAGCCCCTCACGCCTTCCCGAACGCTCCCAAACGCAGCAGAACCCTCGCCGGGCAGAGCCCTCGCCGGGCCACAGCCTGGGGGCCTCAGCCAGAGTCTGGGCCCAGGAAGGCTAGGGTGAGGCAAGTGGCTGGCAGCCAGGCCACTGCCCCAGGGTGGGAGATCGAAAGGAGCAGACATGTCACCTGGCCAGGGCCTACTGCCCTGTCTCTGGATAGGGCCCCAGAGTGGGAGGCTTCAACTATCCCATCATTCCCCAGGCTCAGCACTTTGCATGCGATTCCCCTCTTGCCCACGCCCCCTTCCAATCCAGCCGCAGCACCCTGGACCAGACCACAGAAGACGACGAAAGGTGCTCCAGACTCCTTTTTATTTTTTCCCTTTTTGTCTTTCTTGAAACCAGAGATCAGGGGAAAGCGCGAACGCAGTCCCCCACTACCAGAAATTATGCAGTCGAGTATCCCGCATTTGGGGACATCGCAGGGGTCAGCACATCCGAAGTGCAATGGATGAGCCTCACCCTGGGAGAACCACCTTCGTGATCATGGTGTCTCCCCTGCCAGGTAAGTATGAGTTGGAAGGGGACAGGGCGAGGGCGGCCCGCTTGGCATCTCCCGGCAGAGCGAGGGTGGCATCCACACAGGGAAGGCCTGAGGCCGGGCCAGGCAGAGCACGGGCCTTGTGGGGCGCAAGGTTGCCCAGCCAAGGCCCCTGTGCCCACTTTGGAAAGCGCGCAGCTACCCACAGCGGCTTCCCACAGGCCTCGGCCGGCCAGCGAAATTTGCATGTCCACGCCCACCAGCAGCGCCAATCAGGGCCCTGCTTTCACAATGCTGCACGCAGCTCACACGTGGGGCAAAGCCAGGGCTACAGCACTCACAGAAGGGGGCTTGCCAGGTCGATTTTGGGCCCAGAAGCAGAGATTTGGGGCTTTTGATGCTCAAGAGCTGCCACTGAAGCCCACTCTAGGGGAGGCAGTGACCAGTTGCCTGGCTAGGCCCCAGTTGACTGCTTGTGGCTGAAAGCCAGGGAACAAACCGTCCAGCAAGCGAGCAGGGGTTCCCGCCCTGAGCCCCTCACGCCTTCCCGAACGCTCCCAAACGCAGCAGAACCCTCGCCGGGCAGAGCCCTCGCCGGGCCACAGCCTGGGGGCCTCAGCCAGAGTCTGGGCCCAGGAAGGCTAGGGTGAGGCAAGTGGCTGGCAGCCAGGCCACTGCCCCAGGGTGGGAGATCGAAAGGAGCAGACATGTCACCTGGCCAGGGCCTACTGCCCTGTCTCTGGATAGGGCCCCAGAGTGGGAGGCTTCAACTATCCCATCATTCCCCAGGCTCAGCACTTTGCATGCGATTCCCTCTTGCCCACGCCCCCTTCAATCCAGCCGCAGCACCCTGGACAGACCACAGAAGACGACGAAAGGTGCTCCAGACTCCTTTTTATTTTTTCCCTTTTTGTCTTTCTTGAAACCAGAGATCAGGGGAAAGCGCGAACGCAGTCCCCCACTACCAGAAATTATGCAGTCGAGTATCCCGCATTGGGGACATCGCAGGGGTCAGCACATCCGAAGTGCAATGGATGAGCCTCACCCTGGGAGAACCACCTTCGTGATCATGGTGTTTCCCCTGCCAGGTAAGTATGAGTTGGAAGGGGACAGGGCGAGGGCGGCCCGCTTGGCATCTCCCGGCAGAGCGAGGGTGGCATCCACACAGGGAAGGCCTGAGGCCGGGCCAGGCAGAGCACGGGCCTTGGTGGGGCGCAAGGTTGCCCAGCCAAGGCCCCTGTGCCCACTTTGGAAAGCGCGCAGCTACCCACAGCGGCTTCCCACAGGCCTCGGCCGGCCAGCGAAATTTGCATGTCCACGCCCACCAGCAGCGCCAATCAGGGCCCTGCTTTCACAATGCTGCACGCAGCTCACACGTGGGGCAAAGCCAGGGCTACAGCACTTACAGAAGGGGGCTTGCCAGGTCGAAATCGGGCCCAAAAGCAGACCTGTCAGGCCCTCCAAACTGTGCGCAAGCAAAGGCTACGGCAAGCAGACAAGAGGGCTTGCAGGCCGAAATCGGGCCCAGAAGCACGTTTCTAAGCCCTAACCCAGCATGGCTCAGTCTTGTTAATTTGCATATGTAATTGGCCCTCGCCCACGCCCCCTTCCAGCCAGCTTACAGCACCCTGGACGGACGACAAGAAACGTCAAAGGGTGCTCCAGACTCCTTTTTATTTTTTTCCCTTTTTGTCTTTCTTGAAACCAGAGATCAGGGGAAAGCGCGAACGCAGTCCCCCACTACCAGAAATTATGCAGTCGAGTATCCCGCATTTGGGGACATCGCAGGGGTCAGCACATCCGAAGTGCAATGGATGAGCCTCACCCTGGGAGAACCACCTTCGTGATCATGGTGTCTCCCCTGCCAGGTAAGTATGAGTTGGAAGGGGACAGGGCGAGGGCGGCCCGCTTGGCATCTCCCGGCAGAGCGAGGGTGGCATCCACACAGGGAAGGCCTGAGGCCGGGCCAGGCAGAGCACGGGCCTTGTGGGGCGCAAGGTTGCCCAGCCAAGGCCCCTGTGCCCACTTTGGAAAGCGCGCAGCTACCCACAGCGGCTTCCCACAGGCCTCGGCCGGCCAGCGAAATTTGCATGTCCACGCCCACCAGCAGCGCCAATCAGGGCCCTGCTTTCACAATGCTGCACGCAGCTCACACGTGGGGCAAAGCCAGGGCTACAGCACTCACAGAAGGGGGCTTGCCAGGTCGATTTTGGGCCCAGAAGCAGAGATTTGGGGCTTTTGATGCTCAAGAGCTGCCACTGAAGCCCACTCTAGGGGAGGCAGTGACCAGTTGCCTGGCTAGGCCCCAGTTGACTGCTTGTGGCTGAAAGCCAGGGACAAACCGTCCAGCAAGCGAGCAGGGTTCCCGCCCTGAGCCCCTCACGCCTTCCCGAACGCTCCCAAACGCAGCAGAACCCTCGCCGGGCAGAGCCCTCGCCGGGCCACAGCCTGGGGGCCTCAGCCAGAGTCTGGGCCCAGGAAGGCTAGGGTGAGGCAAGTGGCTGGCAGCCAGGCCACTGCCCCAGGGTGGGAGATCGAAAGGAGCAGACATGTCACCTGGCCAGGGCCTACTGCCCTGTCTCTGGATAGGGCCCCAGAGTGGGAGGCTTCAACTATCCCATCATTCCCCAGGCTCAGCACTTTGCATGCGATTCCCTCTTGCCCACGCCCCCTTCCAATCCAGCCGCAGCACCCTGGACAGACCACAGAAGACGACGAAAGGTGCTCCAGACTCCTTTTTATTTTTTCCCTTTTTGTCTTTCTTGAAACCAGAGATCAGGGGAAAGCGCGAACGCAGTCCCCACTACCAGAAATTATGCAGTCGAGTATCCCGCATTTGGGGACATCGCAGGGGTCAGCACATCCGAAGTGCAATGGATGAGCCTCACCCTGGGAGAACCACCTTCGTGATCATGGTGTCTCCCCTGCCAGGTAAGTATGAGTTGGAAGGGGACAGGGCGAGGGCGGCCCGCTTGGCATCTCCCGGCAGAGCGAGGGTGGCATCCACACAGGGAAGGCCTGAGGCCGGGCCAGGCAGAGCACGGGCCTTGTGGGGCGCAAGGTTGCCCAGCCAAGGCCCCTGTGCCCACTTTGGAAAGCGCGCAGCTACCCACAGCGCTTCCCACAGGCCTCGGCCGGCCAGCGAAATTTGCATGTCCACGCCCACCAGCAGCGCCAATCAGGGCCCTGCTTTCACAATGCTGCACGCAGCTCACACGTGGGGCAAAGCCAGGGCTACAGCACTTACAGAAGGGGGCTTGCCAGGTCGAAATCGGGCCCAAAAGCAGACCTGTCAGGCCCTCCAAAACTGTGCGCAAGCAAAGGCTACGGCAAGCAGACAAGAGGGCTTGCCAGGCCGAAATCGGGCCCAGAAGCACGTTTCTAAGCCCTAACCCAGCATGGCTCAGTCTTGTTAATTTGCATATGTAATTGGCCCTCGCC
>NW_028248226.1:0-23132 GCF_964263255.1 Lissotriton vulgaris | reverse complement strand
AAAAGGGTTTCTTCACCCCGGGAAGTTAATTAAATACCATTTGGAGGCATTTAATGTTCGAGCAAAAACGGCTGATTTTCGACAAAAGAGATAACACCCCCCCATTACGTCATGCTTCAGAAATGTGGAAAATGGTCCGTTTTCAAATGTTTTATTTTTGAACGTCAGTTCACATTTGTAGGTGGATCATCAGTGTTAGAGCTAAAATTAGCATGTTTAAAGTGATTTTCATGCTTCCAGGGGCTCGGGAAGTTAATTAAATACCATTTGGAGGCATTTAATGTTCGAGCAAAAACGGCTGATTTTCGACAAAAGAGATAACACCCCCCCATTACGTCATGCTTCAGAAATGTGGAAAATGGTCCGTTTTCAAATGTTTTATTTTTGAACGTCAGTTCACATTTGTAGGTGGATCATCAGTGTTAGAGCTAAAATTAGCATGTTTAAAGTGATTTTCATGCTTCCAGGGGCCCAAAACACAAGATTTATGGAATGGTTAAAAGTGCATGAAAATGGCCAATTTACTCACTCTGAGTTCTCAAAAAGGGTTTCTTCACCCCGGGAAGTTAATTAAATACCATTTGGAGGCATTTAATGTTCGAGCAAAAACGGCTGATTTTCGACAAAAGAGATAACACCCCCCCATTACGTCATGCTTCAGAAATGTGGAAAATGGTCCGTTTTCAAATGTTTTATTTTTGAACGTCAGTTCACATTTGTAGGTGGATCATCAGTGTTAGAGCTAAAATTAGCATGTTTAAAGTGATTTTCATGCTTCCAGGGGCTCGGGAAGTTAATTAAATACCATTTGGAGGCATTTAATGTTCGAGCAAAAACGGCTGATTTTCGACAAAAGAGATAACACCCCCCCATTACGTCATGCTTCAGAAATGTGGAAAATGGTCCGTTTTCAAATGTTTTATTTTTGAACGTCAGTTCACATTTGTAGGTGGATCATCAGTGTTAGAGCTAAAATTAGCATGTTTAAAGTGATTTTCATGCTTCCAGGGGCTCGGGAAGTTAATTAAATACCATTTGGAGGCATTTAATGTTCGAGCAAAAACGGCTGATTTTCGACAAAAGAGATAACACCCCCCCATTACGTCATGCTTCAGAAATGTGGAAAATGGTCCGTTTTCAAATGTTTTATTTTTGAACGTCAGTTCACATTTGTAGGTGGATCATCAGTGTTAGAGCTAAAATTAGCATGTTTAAAGTGATTTTCATGCTTCCAGGGGCTCGGGAAGTTAATTAAATACCATTTGGAGGCATTTAATGTTCGAGCAAAAACGGCTGATTTTCGACAAAAGAGATAACACCCCCCCATTACGTCATGCTTCAGAAATGTGGAAAATGGTCCGTTTTCAAATGTTTTATTTTTGAACGTCAGTTCACATTTGTAGGTGGATCATCAGTGTTAGAGCTAAAATTAGCATGTTTAAAGTGATTTTCATGCTTCCAGGGGCTCGGGAAGTTAATTAAATACCATTTGGAGGCATTTAATGTTCGAGCAAAAACGGCTGATTTTCGACAAAAGAGATAACACCCCCCCATTACGTCATGCTTCAGAAATGTGGAAAATGGTCCGTTTTCAAATGTTTTATTTTTGAACGTCAGTTCACATTTGTAGGTGGATCATCAGTGTTAGAGCTAAAATTAGCATGTTTAAAGTGATTTTCATGCTTCCAGGGGCTCGGGAAGTTAATTAAATACCATTTGGAGGCATTTAATGTTCGAGCAAAAACGGCTGATTTTCGACAAAAGAGATAACACCCCCCCATTACGTCATGCTTCAGAAATGTGGAAAATGGTCCGTTTTCAAATGTTTTATTTTTGAACGTCAGTTCACATTTGTAGGTGGATCATCAGTGTTAGAGCTAAAATTAGCATGTTTAAAGTGATTTTCATGCTTCCAGGGGCTCGGGAAGTTAATTAAATACCATTTGGAGGCATTTAATGTTCGAGCAAAAACGGCTGATTTTCGACAAAAGAGATAACACCCCCCCATTACGTCATGCTTCAGAAATGTGGAAAATGGTCCGTTTTCAAATGTTTTATTTTTGAACGTCAGTTCACATTTGTAGGTGGATCATCAGTGTTAGAGCTAAAATTAGCATGTTTAAAGTGATTTTCATGCTTCCAGGGGCTCGGGAAGTTAATTAAATACCATTTGGAGGCATTTAATGTTCGAGCAAAAACGGCTGATTTTCGACAAAAGAGATAACACCCCCCCATTACGTCATGCTTCAGAAATGTGGAAAATGGTCCGTTTTCAAATGTTTTATTTTTGAACGTCAGTTCACATTTGTAGGTGGATCATCAGTGTTAGAGCTAAAATTAGCATGTTTAAAGTGATTTTCATGCTTCCAGGGGCTCGGGAAGTTAATTAAATACCATTTGGAGGCATTTAATGTTCGAGCAAAAACGGCTGATTTTCGACAAAAGAGATAACACCCCCCCATTACGTCATGCTTCAGAAATGTGGAAAATGGTCCGTTTTCAAATGTTTTATTTTTGAACGTCAGTTCACATTTGTAGGTGGATCATCAGTGTTAGAGCTAAAATTAGCATGTTTAAAGTGATTTTCATGCTTCCAGGGGCCCAAAACACAAGATTTATGGAATGGTTAAAAGTGCATGAAAATGGCCAATTTACTCACTCTGAGTTCTCAAAAAGGGTTTCTTCACCCCGGGAAGTTAATTAAATACCATTTGGAGGCATTTAATGTTCGAGCAAAAACGGCTGATTTTCGACAAAAGAGATAACACCCCCCCATTACGTCATGCTTCAGAAATGTGGAAAATGGTCCGTTTTCAAATGTTTTATTTTTGAACGTCAGTTCACATTTGTAGGTGGATCATCAGTGTTAGAGCTAAAATTAGCATGTTTAAAGTGATTTTCATGCTTCCAGGGGCTCGGGAAGTTAATTAAATACCATTTGGAGGCATTTAATGTTCGAGCAAAAACGGCTGATTTTCGACAAAAGAGATAACACCCCCCCATTACGTCATGCTTCAGAAATGTGGAAAATGGTCCGTTTTCAAATGTTTTATTTTTGAACGTCAGTTCACATTTGTAGGTGGATCATCAGTGTTAGAGCTAAAATTAGCATGTTTAAAGTGATTTTCATGCTTCCAGGGGCTCGGGAAGTTAATTAAATACCATTTGGAGGCATTTAATGTTCGAGCAAAAACGGCTGATTTTCGACAAAAGAGATAACACCCCCCCATTACGTCATGCTTCAGAAATGTGGAAAATGGTCCGTTTTCAAATGTTTTATTTTTGAACGTCAGTTCACATTTGTAGGTGGATCATCAGTGTTAGAGCTAAAATTAGCATGTTTAAAGTGATTTTCATGCTTCCAGGGGCTCGGGAAGTTAATTAAATACCATTTGGAGGCATTTAATGTTCGAGCAAAAACGGCTGATTTTCGACAAAAGAGATAACACCCCCCATTACGTCATGCTTCAGAAATGTGGAAAATGGTCCGTTTTCAAATGTTTTATTTTTGAACGTCAGTTCACATTTGTAGGTGGATCATCAGTGTTAGAGCTAAAATTAGCATGTTTAAAGTGATTTTCATGCTTCCAGGGGCTCGGGAAGTTAATTAAATACCATTTGGAGGCATTTAATGTTCGAGCAAAAACGGCTGATTTTCGACAAAAGAGATAACACCCCCCCATTACGTCATGCTTCAGAAATGTGGAAAATGGTCCGTTTTCAAATGTTTTATTTTTGAACGTCAGTTCACATTTGTAGGTGGATCATCAGTGTTAGAGCTAAAATTAGCATGTTTAAAGTGATTTTCATGCTTCCAGGGGCTCGGGAAGTTAATTAAATACCATTTGGAGGCATTTAATGTTCGAGCAAAAACGGCTGATTTTCGACAAAAGAGATAACACCCCCCCATTACGTCATGCTTCAGAAATGTGGAAAATGGTCCGTTTTCAAATGTTTTATTTTTGAACGTCAGTTCACATTTGTAGGTGGATCGTCAGTGTTAGAGCTAAAATTAGCATGTTTAAAGTGATTTTCATGCTTCCAGGGGCTCGGGAAGTTAATTAAATACCATTTGGAGGCATTTAATGTTCGAGCAAAAACGGCTGATTTTCGACAAAAGAGATAACACCCCCCCATTACGTCATGCTTCAGAAATGTGGAAAATGGTCCGTTTTCAAATGTTTTATTTTTGAACGTCAGTTCACATTTGTAGGTGGATCATCAGTGTTAGAGCTAAAATTAGCATGTTTAAAGTGATTTTCATGCTTCCAGGGGCCCAAAACACAAGATTTATGGAATGGTTAAAAGTGCATGAAAATGGCCAATTTACTCACTCTGAGTTCTCAAAAAGGGTTTCTTCACCCCGGGAAGTTAATTAAATACCATTTGGAGGCATTTAATGTTCGAGCAAAAACGGCTGATTTTCGACAAAAGAGATAACACCCCCCCATTACGTCATGCTTCAGAAATGTGGAAAATGGTCCGTTTTCAAATGTTTTATTTTTGAACGTCAGTTCACATTTGTAGGTGGATCATCAGTGTTAGAGCTAAAATTAGCATGTTTAAAGTGATTTTCATGCTTCCAGGGGCTCGGGAAGTTAATTAAATACCATTTGGAGGCATTTAATGTTCGAGCAAAAACGGCTGATTTTCGACAAAAGAGATAACACCCCCCCATTACGTCATGCTTCAGAAATGTGGAAAATGGTCCGTTTTCAAATGTTTTATTTTTGAACGTCAGTTCACATTTGTAGGTGGATCATCAGTGTTAGAGCTAAAATTAGCATGTTTAAAGTGATTTTCATGCTTCCAGGGGCCCAAAACACAAGATTTATGGAATGGTTAAAAGTGCATGAAAATGGCCAATTTACTCACTCTGAGTTCTCAAAAAGGGTTTCTTCACCCCGGGAAGTTAATTAAATACCATTTGGAGGCATTTAATGTTCGAGCAAAAACGGCTGATTTTCGACAAAAGAGATAACACCCCCCCATTACGTCATGCTTCAGAAATGTGGAAAATGGTCCGTTTTCAAATGTTTTATTTTTGAACGTCAGTTCACATTTGTAGGTGGATCATCAGTGTTAGAGCTAAAATTAGCATGTTTAAAGTGATTTTCATGCTTCCAGGGGCTCGGGAAGTTAATTAAATACCATTTGGAGGCATTTAATGTTCGAGCAAAAACGGCTGATTTTCGACAAAAGAGATAACACCCCCCCATTACGTCATGCTTCAGAAATGTGGAAAATGGTCCGTTTTCAAATGTTTTATTTTTGAACGTCAGTTCACATTTGTAGGTGGATCATCAGTGTTAGAGCTAAAATTAGCATGTTTAAAGTGATTTTCATGCTTCCAGGGGCTCGGGAAGTTAATTAAATACCATTTGGAGGCATTTAATGTTCGAGCAAAAACGGCTGATTTTCGACAAAAGAGATAACACCCCCCCATTACGTCATGCTTCAGAAATGTGGAAAATGGTCCGTTTTCAAATGTTTTATTTTTGAACGTCAGTTCACATTTGTAGGTGGATCATCAGTGTTAGAGCTAAAATTAGCATGTTTAAAGTGATTTTCATGCTTCCAGGGGCCCAAAACACAAGATTTATGGAATGGTTAAAAGTGCATGAAAATGGCCAATTTACTCACTCTGAGTTCTCAAAAAGGGTTTCTTCACCCCGGGAAGTTAATTAAATACCATTTGGAGGCATTTAATGTTCGAGCAAAAACGGCTGATTTTCGACAAAAGAGATAACACCCCCCCATTACGTCATGCTTCAGAAATGTGGAAAATGGTCCGTTTTCAAATGTTTTATTTTTGAACGTCAGTTCACATTTGTAGGTGGATCATCAGTGTTAGAGCTAAAATTAGCATGTTTAAAGTGATTTTCATGCTTCCAGGGGCTCGGGAAGTTAATTAAATACCATTTGGAGGCATTTAATGTTCGAGCAAAAACGGCTGATTTTCGACAAAAGAGATAACACCCCCCCATTACGTCATGCTTCAGAAATGTGGAAAATGGTCCGTTTTCAAATGTTTTATTTTTGAACGTCAGTTCACATTTGTAGGTGGATCATCAGTGTTAGAGCTAAAATTAGCATGTTTAAAGTGATTTTCATGCTTCCAGGGGCTCGGGAAGTTAATTAAATACCATTTGGAGGCATTTAATGTTCGAGCAAAAACGGCTGATTTTCGACAAAAGAGATAACACCCCCCCATTACGTCATGCTTCAGAAATGTGGAAAATGGTCCGTTTTCAAATGTTTTATTTTTGAACGTCAGTTCACATTTGTAGGTGGATCATCAGTGTTAGAGCTAAAATTAGCATGTTTAAAGTGATTTTCATGCTTCCAGGGGCTCGGGAAGTTAATTAAATACCATTTGGAGGCATTTAATGTTCGAGCAAAAACGGCTGATTTTCGACAAAAGAGATAACACCCCCCATTACGTCATGCTTCAGAAATGTGGAAAATGGTCCGTTTTCAAATGTTTTATTTTTGAACGTCAGTTCACATTTGTAGGTGGATCATCAGTGTTAGAGCTAAAATTAGCATGTTTAAAGTGATTTTCATGCTTCCAGGGGCTCGGGAAGTTAATTAAATACCATTTGGAGGCATTTAATGTTCGAGCAAAAACGGCTGATTTTCGACAAAAGAGATAACACCCCCCCATTACGTCATGCTTCAGAAATGTGGAAAATGGTCCGTTTTCAAATGTTTTATTTTTGAACGTCAGTTCACATTTGTAGGTGGATCATCAGTGTTAGAGCTAAAATTAGCATGTTTAAAGTGATTTTCATGCTTCCAGGGGCCCAAAACACAAGATTTATGGAATGGGTAAAAGTGCATGAAAATGGCCAATTTACTCACTCTGAGTTCTCAAAAAGGGTTTCTTCACCCCGGGAAGTTAATTAAATACCATTTGGAGGCATTTAATGTTCGAGCAAAAACGGCTGATTTTCGACAAAAGAGATAACACCCCCCCATTACGTCATGCTTCAGAAATGTGGAAAATGGTCCGTTTTCAAATGTTTTATTTTTGAACGTCAGTTCACATTTGTAGGTGGATCATCAGTGTTAGAGCTAAAATTAGCATGTTTAAAGTGATTTTCATGCTTCCAGGGGCCCAAAACACAAGATTTATGGAATGGTTAAAAGTGCATGAAAATGGCCAATTTACTCACTCTGAGTTCTCAAAAAGGGTTTCTTCACCCCGGGAAGTTAATTAAATACCATTTGGAGGCATTTAATGTTCGAGCAAAAACGGCTGATTTTCGACAAAAGAGATAACACCCCCCCATTACGTCATGCTTCAGAAATGTGGAAAATGGTCCGTTTTCAAATGTTTTATTTTTGAACGTCAGTTCACATTTGTAGGTGGATCATCAGTGTTAGAGCTAAAATTAGCATGTTTAAAGTGATTTTCATGCTTCCAGGGGCCCAAAACACAAGATTTATGGAATGGTTAAAAGTGCATGAAAATGGCCAATTTACTCACTCTGAGTTCTCAAAAAGGGTTTCTTCACCCCGGGAAGTTAATTAAATACCATTTGGAGGCATTTAATGTTCGAGCAAAAACGGCTGATTTTCGACAAAAGAGATAACACCCCCCCATTACGTCATGCTTCAGAAATGTGGAAAATGGTCCGTTTTCAAATGTTTTATTTTTGAACGTCAGTTCACATTTGTAGGTGGATCATCAGTGTTAGAGCTAAAATTAGCATGTTTAAAGTGATTTTCATGCTTCCAGGGGCTCGGGAAGTTAATTAAATACCATTTGGAGGCATTTAATGTTCGAGCAAAAACGGCTGATTTTCGACAAAAGAGATAACACCCCCCCATTACGTCATGCTTCAGAAATGTGGAAAATGGTCCGTTTTCAAATGTTTTATTTTTGAACGTCAGTTCACATTTGTAGGTGGATCATCAGTGTTAGAGCTAAAATTAGCATGTTTAAAGTGATTTTCATGCTTCCAGGGGCTCGGGAAGTTAATTAAATACCATTTGGAGGCATTTAATGTTCGAGCAAAAACGGCTGATTTTCGACAAAAGAGATAACACCCCCCCATTACGTCATGCTTCAGAAATGTGGAAAATGGTCCGTTTTCAAATGTTTTATTTTTGAACGTCAGTTCACATTTGTAGGTGGATCATCAGTGTTAGAGCTAAAATTAGCATGTTTAAAGTGATTTTCATGCTTCCAGGGGCTCGGGAAGTTAATTAAATACCATTTGGAGGCATTTAATGTTCGAGCAAAAACGGCTGATTTTCGACAAAAGAGATAACACCCCCCCATTACGTCATGCTTCAGAAATGTGGAAAATGGTCCGTTTTCAAATGTTTTATTTTTGAACGTCAGTTCACATTTGTAGGTGGATCATCAGTGTTAGAGCTAAAATTAGCATGTTTAAAGTGATTTTCATGCTTCCAGGGGCTCGGGAAGTTAATTAAATACCATTTGGAGGCATTTAATGTTCGAGCAAAAACGGCTGATTTTCGACAAAAGAGATAACACCCCCCCATTACGTCATGCTTCAGAAATGTGGAAAATGGTCCGTTTTCAAATGTTTTATTTTTGAACGTCAGTTCACATTTGTAGGTGGATCATCAGTGTTAGAGCTAAAATTAGCATGTTTAAAGTGATTTTCATGCTTCCAGGGGCTCGGGAAGTTAATTAAATACCATTTGGAGGCATTTAATGTTCGAGCAAAAACGGCTGATTTTCGACAAAAGAGATAACACCCCCCCATTACGTCATGCTTCAGAAATGTGGAAAATGGTCCGTTTTCAAATGTTTTATTTTTGAACGTCAGTTCACATTTGTAGGTGGATCATCAGTGTTAGAGCTAAAATTAGCATGTTTAAAGTGATTTTCATGCTTCCAGGGGCTCGGGAAGTTAATTAAATACCATTTGGAGGCATTTAATGTTCGAGCAAAAACGGCTGATTTTCGACAAAAGAGATAACACCCCCCCATTACGTCATGCTTCAGAAATGTGGAAAATGGTCCGTTTTCAAATGTTTTATTTTTGAACGTCAGTTCACATTTGTAGGTGGATCATCAGTGTTAGAGCTAAAATTAGCATGTTTAAAGTGATTTTCATGCTTCCAGGGGCTCGGGAAGTTAATTAAATACCATTTGGAGGCATTTAATGTTCGAGCAAAAACGGCTGATTTTCGACAAAAGAGATAACACCCCCCCATTACGTCATGCTTCAGAAATGTGGAAAATGGTCCGTTTTCAAATGTTTTATTTTTGAACGTCAGTTCACATTTGTAGGTGGATCATCAGTGTTAGAGCTAAAATTAGCATGTTTAAAGTGATTTTCATGCTTCCAGGGGCTCGGGAAGTTAATTAAATACCATTTGGAGGCATTTAATGTTCGAGCAAAAACGGCTGATTTTCGACAAAAGAGATAACACCCCCCCATTACGTCATGCTTCAGAAATGTGGAAAATGGTCCGTTTTCAAATGTTTTATTTTTGAACGTCAGTTCACATTTGTAGGTGGATCATCAGTGTTAGAGCTAAAATTAGCATGTTTAAAGTGATTTTCATGCTTCCAGGGGCCCAAAACACAAGATTTATGGAATGGTTAAAAGTGCATGAAAATGGCCAATTTACTCACTCTGAGTTCTCAAAAAGGGTTTCTTCACCCCGGGAAGTTAATTAAATACCATTTGGAGGCATTTAATGTTCGAGCAAAAACGGCTGATTTTCGACAAAAGAGATAACACCCCCCCATTACGTCATGCTTCAGAAATGTGGAAAATGGTCCGTTTTCAAATGTTTTATTTTTGAACGTCAGTTCACATTTGTAGGTGGATCATCAGTGTTAGAGCTAAAATTAGCATGTTTAAAGTGATTTTCATGCTTCCAGGGGCTCGGGAAGTTAATTAAATACCATTTGGAGGCATTTAATGTTCGAGCAAAAACGGCTGATTTTCGACAAAAGAGATAACACCCCCCCATTACGTCATGCTTCAGAAATGTGGAAAATGGTCCGTTTTCAAATGTTTTATTTTTGAACGTCAGTTCACATTTGTAGGTGGATCATCAGTGTTAGAGCTAAAATTAGCATGTTTAAAGTGATTTTCATGCTTCCAGGGGCTCGGGAAGTTAATTAAATACCATTTGGAGGCATTTAATGTTCGAGCAAAAACGGCTGATTTTCGACAAAAGAGATAACACCCCCCCATTACGTCATGCTTCAGAAATGTGGAAAATGGTCCGTTTTCAAATGTTTTATTTTTGAACGTCAGTTCACATTTGTAGGTGGATCATCAGTGTTAGAGCTAAAATTAGCATGTTTAAAGTGATTTTCATGCTTCCAGGGGCCCAAAACACAAGATTTATGGAATGGTTAAAAGTGCATGAAAATGGCCAATTTACTCACTCTGAGTTCTCAAAAAGGGTTTCTTCACCCCGGGAAGTTAATTAAATACCATTTGGAGGCATTTAATGTTCGAGCAAAAACGGCTGATTTTCGACAAAAGAGATAACACCCCCCCATTACGTCATGCTTCAGAAATGTGGAAAATGGTCCGTTTTCAAATGTTTTATTTTTGAACGTCAGTTCACATTTGTAGGTGGATCATCAGTGTTAGAGCTAAAATTAGCATGTTTAAAGTGATTTTCATGCTTCCAGGGGCTCGGGAAGTTAATTAAATACCATTTGGAGGCATTTAATGTTCGAGCAAAAACGGCTGATTTTCGACGAAAGAGATAACACCCCCCCATTACGTCATGCTTCAGAAATGTGGAAAATGGTCCGTTTTCAAATGTTTTATTTTTGAACGTCAGTTCACATTTGTAGGTGGATCATCAGTGTTAGAGCTAAAATTAGCATGTTTAAAGTGATTTTCATGCTTCCAGGGGCTCGGGAAGTTAATTAAATACCATTTGGAGGCATTTAATGTTCGAGCAAAAACGGCTGATTTTCGACAAAAGAGATAACACCCCCCCATTACGTCATGCTTCAGAAATGTGGAAAATGGTCCGTTTTCAAATGTTTTATTTTTGAACGTCAGTTCACATTTGTAGGTGGATCATCAGTGTTAGAGCTAAAATTAGCATGTTTAAAGTGATTTTCATGCTTCCAGGGGCTCGGGAAGTTAATTAAATACCATTTGGAGGCATTTAATGTTCGAGCAAAAACGGCTGATTTTCGACAAAAGAGATAACACCCCCCCATTACGTCATGCTTCAGAAATGTGGAAAATGGTCCGTTTTCAAATGTTTTATTTTTGAACGTCAGTTCACATTTGTAGGTGGATCATCAGTGTTAGAGCTAAAATTAGCATGTTTAAAGTGATTTTCATGCTTCCAGGGGCTCTGGAAGTTAATTAAATACCATTTGGAGGCATTTAATGTTCGAGCAAAAACGGCTGATTTTCGACAAAAGAGATAACACCCCCCCATTACGTCATGCTTCAGAAATGTGGAAAATGGTCCGTTTTCAAATGTTTTATTTTTGAACGTCAGTTCACATTTGTAGGTGGATCGTCAGTGTTAGAGCGAAAATTAGCATGTTTAAAGTGATTTTCATGCTTCCAGGGGCTCGGGAAGTTAATTAAATACCATTTGGAGGCATTTAATGTTCGAGCAAAAACGGCTGATTTTCGACAAAAGAGATAACACCCCCCCATTACGTCATGCTTCAGAAATGTGGAAAATGGTCCGTTTTCAAATGTTGTATTTTTGAACGTCAGTTCACATTTGTAGGTGGATCATCAGTGTTAGAGCTAAAATTAGCATGTTTAAAGTGATTTTCATGCTTCCAGGGGCCCAAAACACAAGATTTATGGAATGGTTAAAAGTGCATGAAAATGGCCAATTTACTCACTCTGAGTTCTCAAAAAGGGTTTCTCCACCCCGGGAAGTTAATTAAATACCATTTGGAGGCATTTAATGTTCGAGCAAAAACGGCTGATTTTCGACAAAAGAGATAACACCCCCCCATTACGTCATGCTTCAGAAATGTGGAAAATGGTCCGTTTTCAAATGTTTTATTTTTGAACGTCAGTTCACATTTGTAGGTGGATCATCAGTGTTAGAGCTAAAATTAGCATGTTTAAAGTGATTTTCATGCTTCCAGGGGCTCGGGAAGTTAATTAAATACCATTTGGAGGCATTTAATGTTCGAGCAAAAACGGCTGATTTTCGACAAAAGAGATAACACCCCCCCATTACGTCATGCTTCAGAAATGTGGAAAATGGTCCGTTTTCAAATGTTTTATTTTTGAACGTCAGTTCACATTTGTAGGTGGATCATCAGTGTTAGAGCTAAAATTAGCATGTTTAAAGTGATTTTCATGCTTCCAGGGGCTCGGGAAGTTAATTAAATACCATTTGGAGGCATTTAATGTTCGAGCAAAAACGGCTGATTTTCGACAAAAGAGATAACACCCCCCCCATTACGTCATGCTTCAGAAATGTGGAAAATGGTCTGTTTTCAAATGTTTTATTTTTGAACGTCAGTTCACATTTGTAGGTGGATCATCAGTGTTAGAGCTAAAATTAGCATGTTTAAAGTGATTTTCATGCTTCCAGGGGCTCGGGAAGTTAATTAAATACCATTTGGAGGCATTTAATGTTCGAGCAAAAACGGCTGATTTTCGACAAAAGAGATAACACCCCCCCATTACGTCATGCTTCAGAAATGTGGAAAATGGTCCGTTTTCAAATGTTTTATTTTTGAACGTCAGTTCACATTTGTAGGTGGATCATCAGTGTTAGAGCTAAAATTAGCATGTTTAAAGTGATTTTCATGCTTCCAGGGGCCCAAAACACAAGATTTATGGAATGGTTAAAAGTGCATGAAAATGGCCAATTTACTCACTCTGAGTTCTCAAAAAGGGTTTCTTCACCCCGGGAAGTTAATTAAATACCATTTGGAGGCATTTAATGTTCGAGCAAAAACGGCTGATTTTCGACAAAAGAGATAACACCCCCCCATTACGTCATGCTTCAGAAATGTGGAAAATGGTCCGTTTTCAAATGTTTTATTTTTGAACGTCAGTTCACATTTGTAGGTGGATCATCAGTGTTAGAGCTAAAATTAGCATGTTTGAAGTGATTTTCATGCTTCCAGGGGCCCAAAACACAAGATTTATGGAATGGTTAAAAGTGCATGAAAATGGCCAATTTACTCACTCTGAGTTCTCAAAAAGGGTTTCTTCACCCCGGGAAGTTAATTAAATACCATTTGGAGGCATTTAATGTTCGAGCAAAAACGGCTGATTTTCGACAAAAGAGATAACACCCCCCCATTACGTCATGCTTCAGAAATGTGGAAAATGGTCCGTTTTCAAATGTTTTATTTTTGAACGTCAGTTCACATTTGTAGGTGGATCATCAGTGTTAGAGCTAAAATTAGCATGTTTAAAGTGATTTTCATGCTTCCAGGGGCTCGGGAAGTTAATTAAATACCATTTGGAGGCATTTAATGTTCGAGCAAAAACGGCTGATTTTCGACAAAAGAGATAACACCCCCCCATTACGTCATGCTTCAGAAATGTGGAAAATGGTCCGTTTTCAAATGTTTTATTTTTGAACGTCAGTTCACATTTGTAGGTGGATCATCAGTGTTAGAGCTAAAATTAGCATGTTTAAAGTGATTTTCATGCTTCCAGGGGCTCGGGAAGTTAATTAAATACCATTTGGAGGCATTTAATGTTCGAGCAAAAACGGCTGATTTTCGACAAAAGAGATAACACCCCCCCATTACGTCATGCTTCAGAAATGTGGAAAATGGTCCGTTTTCAAATGTTTTATTTTTGAACGTCAGTTCACATTTGTAGGTGGATCATCAGTGTTAGAGCTAAAATTAGCATGTTTAAAGTGATTTTCATGCTTCCAGGGGCTCGGGAAGTTAATTAAATACCATTTGGAGGCATTTAATGTTCGAGCAAAAACGGCTGATTTTCGACAAAAGAGATAACACCCCCCCATTACGTCATGCTTCAGAAATGTGGAAAATGGTCCGTTTTCAAATGTTTTATTTTTGAACGTCAGTTCACATTTGTAGGTGGATCATCAGTGTTAGAGCTAAAATTAGCATGTTTAAAGTGATTTTCATGCTTCCAGGGGCTCGGGAAGTTAATTAAATACCATTTGGAGGCATTTAATGTTCGAGCAAAAACGGCTGATTTTCGACAAAAGAGATAACACCCCCCCATTACGTCATGCTTCAGAAATGTGGAAAATGGTCCGTTTTCAAATGTTTTATTTTTGAACGTCAGTTCACATTTGTAGGTGGATCATCAGTGTTAGAGCTAAAATTAGCATGTTTAAAGTGATTTTCATGCTTCCAGGGGCTCGGGAAGTTAATTAAATACCATTTGGAGGCATTTAATGTTCGAGCAAAAACGGCTGATTTTCGACAAAAGAGATAACACCCCCCCATTACGTCATGCTTCAGAAATGTGGAAAATGGTCCGTTTTCAAATGTTTTATTTTTGAACGTCAGTTCACATTTGTAGGTGGATCATCAGTGTTAGAGCTAAAATTAGCATGTTTAAAGTGATTTTCATGCTTCCAGGGGCCCAAAACACAAGATTTATGGAATGGTTAAAAGTGCATGAAAATGGCCAATTTACTCACTCTGAGTTCTCAAAAAGGGTTTCTTCACCCCGGGAAGTTAATTAAATACCATTTGGAGGCATTTAATGTTCGAGCAAAAACGGCTGATTTTCGACAAAAGAGATAACACCCCCCCATTACGTCATGCTTCAGAAATGTGGAAAATGGTCCGTTTTCAAATGTTTTATTTTTGAACGTCAGTTCACATTTGTAGGTGGATCATCAGTGTTAGAGCTAAAATTAGCATGTTTAAAGTGATTTTCATGCTTCCAGGGGCCCAAAACACAAGATTTATGGAATGGTTAAAAGTGCATGAAAATGGCCAATTTACTCACTCTGAGTTCTCAAAAAGGGTTTCTTCACCCCGGGAAGTTAATTAAATACCATTTGGAGGCATTTAATGTTCGAGCAAAAACGGCTGATTTTCGACAAAAGAGATAACACCCCCCCATTACGTCATGCTTCAGAAATGTGGAAAATGGTCCGTTTTCAAATGTTTTATTTTTGAACGTCAGTTCACATTTGTAGGTGGATCATCAGTGTTAGAGCTAAAATTAGCATGTTTAAAGTGATTTTCATGCTTCCAGGGGCTCGGGAAGTTAATTAAATACCATTTGGAGGCATTTAATGTTCGAGCAAAAACGGCTGATTTTCGACAAAAGAGATAACACCCCCCCATTACGTCATGCTTCAGAAATGTGGAAAATGGTCCGTTTTCAAATGTTTTATTTTTGAACGTCAGTTCACATTTGTAGGTGGATCATCAGTGTTAGAGCTAAAATTAGCATGTTTAAAGTGATTTTCATGCTTCCAGGGGCTCGGGAAGTTAATTAAATACCATTTGGAGGCATTTAATGTTCGAGCAAAAACGGCTGATTTTCGACAAAAGAGATAACACCCCCCCATTACGTCATGCTTCAGAAATGTGGAAAATGGTCCGTTTTCAAATGTTTTATTTTTGAACGTCAGTTCACATTTGTAGGTGGATCATCAGTGTTAGAGCTAAAATTAGCATGTTTAAAGTGATTTTCATGCTTCCAGGGGCTCGGGAAGTTAATTAAATACCATTTGGAGGCATTTAATGTTCGAGCAAAAACGGCTGATTTTCGACAAAAGAGATAACACCCCCCCATTACGTCATGCTTCAGAAATGTGGAAAATGGTCCGTTTTCAAATGTTTTATTTTTGAACGTCAGTTCACATTTGTAGGTGGATCATCAGTGTTAGAGCTAAAATGAGCATGTTTAAAGTGATTTTCATGCTTCCAGGGGCCCAAAACACAAGATTTATGGAATGGTTAAAAGTGCATGAAAATGGCCAATTTACTCACTCTGAGTTCTCAAAAAGGGTTTCTTCACCCCGGGAAGTTAATTAAATACCATTTGGAGGCATTTAATGTTCGAGCAAAAACGGCTGATTTTCGACAAAAGAGATAACACCCCCCCATTACGTCATGCTTCAGAAATGTGGAAAATGGTCCATTTTCAAATGTTTTATTTTTGAACGTCAGTTCACATTTGTAGGTGGATCATCAGTGTTAGAGCTAAAATTAGCATGTTTAAAGTGATTTTCATGCTTCCAGGGGCCCAAAACACAAGATTTATGGAATGGTTAAAAGTGCATGAAAATGGCCAATTTACTCACTCTGAGTTCTCAAAAAGGGTTTCTTCACCCCGGGAAGTTAATTAAATACCATTTGGAGGCATTTAATGTTCGAGCAAAAACGGCTGATTTTCGACAAAAGAGATAACACCCCCCCATTACGTCATGCTTCAGAAATGTGGAAAATGGTCCGTTTTCAAATGTTTTATTTTTGAACGTCAGTTCACATTTGTAGGTGGATCATCAGTGTTAGAGCTAAAATTAGCATGTTTAAAGTGATTTTCATGCTTCCAGGGGCTCGGGAAGTTAATTAAATACCATTTGGAGGCATTTAATGTTCGAGCAAAAACGGCTGATTTTCGACAAAAGAGATAACACCCCCCCATTACGTCATTCTTCAGAAATGTGGAAAATGGTCCGTTTTCAAATGTTTTATTTTTGAACGTCAGTTCACATTTGTAGGTGGATCATCAGTGTTAGAGCTAAAATTAGCATGTTTAAAGTGATTTTCATGCTTCCAGGGGCCCAAAACACAAGATTTATGGAATGGTTAAAAGTGCATGAAAATGGCCAATTTACTCACTCTGAGTTCTCAAAAAGGGTTTCTTCACCCCGGGAAGTTAATTAAATACCATTTGGAGGCATTTAATGTTCGAGCAAAAACGGCTGATTTTCGACAAAAGAGATAACACCCCCCCATTACGTCATGCTTCAGAAATGTGGAAAATGGTCCGTTTTCAAATGTTTTATTTTTGAACGTCAGTTCACATTTGTAGGTGGATCATCAGTGTTAGAGCTAAAATTAGCATGTTTAAAGTGATTTTCATGCTTCCAGGGGCTCGGGAAGTTAATTAAATACCATTTGGAGGCATTTAATGTTCGAGCAAAAACGGCTGATTTTCGACAAAAGAGATAACACCCCCCCATTACGTCATGCTTCAGAAATGTGGAAAATGGTCCGTTTTCAAATGTTTTATTTTTGAACGTCAGTTCACATTTGTAGGTGGATCATCAGTGTTAGAGCTAAAATTAGCATTTTTAAAGTGATTTTCATGCTTCCAGGGGCCCAAAACACAAGATTTATGGAATGGTTAAAAGTGCATGAAAATGGCCAATTTACTCACTCTGAGTTCTCAAAAAGGGTTTCTTCACCCCGGGAAGTTAATTAAATACCATTTGGAGGCATTTAATGTTCGAGCAAAAACGGCTGATTTTCGACAAAAGAGATAACACCCCCCCATTACGTCATGCTTCAGAAATGTGGAAAATGGTCCGTTTTCAAATGTTTTATTTTTGAACGTCAGTTCACATTTGTAGGTGGATCATCAGTGTTAGAGCTAAAATTAGCATGTTTAAAGTGATTTTCATGCTTCCAGGGGCTCGGGAAGTTAATTAAATACCATTTGGAGGCATTTAATGTTCGAGCAAAAACGGCTGATTTTCGACAAAAGAGATAACACCCCCCGATTACGTCATGCTTCAGAAATGTGGAAAATGGTCCGTTTTCAAATGTTTTATTTTTGAACGTCAGTTCACATTTGTAGGTGGATCATCAGTGTTAGAGCTAAAATTAGCATGTTTAAAGTGATTTTCATGCTTCCAGGGGCTCGGGAAGTTAATTAAATACCATTTGGAGGCATTTAATGTTCGAGCAAAAACGGCTGATTTTCGACAAAAGAGATAACACCCCCCCATTACGTCATGCTTCAGAAATGTGGAAAATGGTCCGTTTTCAAATGTTTTATTTTTGAACGTCAGTTCACATTTGTAGGTGGATCATCAGTGTTAGAGCTAAAATTAGCATGTTTAAAGTGATTTTCATGCTTCCAGGGGCCCAAAACACAAGATTTATGGAATGGTTAAAAGTGCATGAAAATGGCCAATTTACTCACTCTGAGTTCTCAAAAAGGGTTTCTTCACCCCGGGAAGTTAATTAAATACCATTTGGAGGCATTTAATGTTCGAGCAAAAACGGCTGATTTTCGACAAAAGAGATAACACCCCCCCATTACGTCATGCTTCAGAAATGTGGAAAATGGTCCGTTTTCAAATGTTTTATTTTTGAACGTCAGTTCACATTTGTAGGTGGATCATCAGTGTTAGAGCTAAAATTAGCATGTTTAAAGTGATTTTCATGCTTCCAGGGGCTCGGGAAGTTAATTAAATACCATTTGGAGGCATTTAATGTTCGAGCAAAAACGGCTGATTTTCGACAAAAGAGATAACACCCCCCCATTACGTCATGCTTCAGAAATGTGGAAAATGGTCAGTTTTCAAATGTTTTATTTTTGAACGTCAGTTCACATTTGTAGGTGGATCATCAGTGTTAGAGCTAAAATTAGCATGTTTAAAGTGATTTTCATGCTTCCAGGGGCCCAAAACACAAGATTTATGGAATGGTTAAAAGTGCATGAAAATGGCCAATTTACTCACTCTGAGTTCTCAAAAAGGGTTTCTTCACCCCGGGAAGTTAATTAAATACCATTTGGAGGCATTTAATGTTCGAGCAAAAACGGCTGATTTTCGACAAAAGAGATAACACCCCCCCATTACGTCATGCTTCAGAAATGTGGAAAATGGTCCGTTTTCAAATGTTTTATTTTTGAACGTCAGTTCACATTTGTAGGTGGATCATCAGTGTTAGAGCTAAAATTAGCATGTTTAAAGTGATTTTCATGCTTCCAGGGGCTCGGGAAGTTAATTAAATACCATTTGGAGGCATTTAATGTTCGAGCAAAAACGGCTGATTTTCGACAAAAGAGATAACACCCCCCCATTACGTCATGCTTCAGAAATGTGGAAAATGGTCCGTTTTCAAATGTTTTATTTTTGAACGTCAGTTCACATTTGTAGGTGGATCATCAGTGTTAGAGCTAAAATTAGCATGTTTAAAGTGATTTTCATGCTTCCAGGGGCCCAAAACACAAGATTTATGGAATGGTTAAAAGTGCATGAAAATGGCCAATTTACTCACTCTGAGTTCTCAAAAAGGGTTTCTTCACCCCGGGAAGTTAATTAAATACCATTTGGAGGCATTTAATGTTCGAGCAAAAACGGCTGATTTTCGACAAAAGAGATAACACCCCCCCATTACGTCATGCTTCAGAAATGTGGAAAATGGTCCGTTTTCAAATGTTTTATTTTTGAACGTCAGTTCACATTTGTAGGTGGATCATCAGTGTTAGAGCTAAAATTAGCATGTTTAAAGTGATTTTCATGCTTCCAGGGGCTCGGGAAGTTAATTAAATACCATTTGGAGGCATTTAATGTTCGAGCAAAAACGGCTGATTTTCGACAAAAGAGATAACACCCCCCCATTACGTCATGCTTCAGAAATGTGGAAAATGGTCCGTTTTCAAATGTTTTATTTTTGAACTTCAGTTCACATTTGTAGGTGGATCATCAGTGTTAGAGCTAAAATTAGCATGTTTAAAGTGATTTTCATGCTTCCAGGGGCCCAAAACACAAGATTTATGGAATGGTTAAAAGTGCATGAAAATGGCCAATTTACTCACTCTGAGTTCTCAAAAAGGGTTTCTTCACCCCGGGAAGTTAATTAAATACCATTTGGAGGCATTTAATGTTCGAGCAAAAACGGCTGATTTTCGACAAAAGAGATAACACCCCCCCATCACGTCATGCTTCAGAAATGTGAAAAATGGTCCGTTTTCAAATGTTTTATTTTTGAACGTCAGTTCACATTTGTAGGTGGATCATCAGTGTTAGAGCTAAAATTAGCATGTTTAAAGTGATTTTCATGCTTCCAGGGGCTCGGGAAGTTAATTAAATACCATTTGGAGGCATTTAATGTTCGAGCAAAAACGGCTGATTTTCGACAAAAGAGATAACACCCCCCCATTACGTCATGCTTCAGAAATGTGGAAAATGGTCCGTTTTCAAATGTTTTATTTTTGAACGTCAGTTCACATTTGTAGGTGGATCATCAGTGTTAGAGCTAAAATTAGCATGTTTAAAGTGATTTTCATGCTTCCAGGGGCTCGGGAAGTTAATTAAATACCATTTGGAGGCATTTAATGTTCGAGCAAAAACGGCTGATTTTCGACAAAAGAGATAACACCCCCCCATTACGTCATGCTTCAGAAATGTGGAAAATGGTCCGTTTTCAAATGTTTTATTTTTGAACGTCAGTTCACATTTGTAGGTGGATCATCAGTGTTAGAGCTAAAATTAGCATGTTTAAAGTGATTTTCATGCTTCCAGGGGCTCGGGAAGTTAATTAAATACCATTTGGAGGCATTTAATGTTCGAGCAAAAACGGCTGATTTTCGACAAAAGAGATAACACCCCCCCATTACGTCATGCTTCAGAAATGTGGAAAATGGTCCGTTTTCAAATGTTTTATTTTTGAACGTCAGTTCACATTTGTAGGTGGATCATCAGTGTTAGAGCTAAAATTAGCATGTTTAAAGTGATTTTCATGCTTCCAGGGGCTCGGGAAGTTAATTAAATACCATTTGGAGGCATTTAATGTTCGAGCAAAAACGGCTGATTTTCGACAAAAGAGATAACACCCCCCCATTACGTCATGCTTCAGAAATGTGGAAAATGGTCCGTTTTCAAATGTTTTATTTTTGAACGTCAGTTCACATTTGTAGGTGGATCATCAGTGTTAGAGCTAAAATTAGCATGTTTAAAGTGATTTTCATGCTTCCAGGGGCCCAAAACACAAGATTTATGGAATGGTTAAAAGTGCATGAAAATGGCCAATTTACTCACTCTGAGTTCTCAAAAAGGGTTTCTTCACCCCGGGAAGTTAATTAAATACCATTTGGAGGCATTTAATGTTCGAGCAAAAACGGCTGATTTTCGACAAAAGAGATAACACCCCCCCATTACGTCATGCTTCAGAAATGTGGAAAATGGTCCGTTTTCAAATGTTTTATTTTTGAACGTCAGTTCACATTTGTAGGTGGATCATCAGTGTTAGAGCTAAAATTAGCATGTTTAAAGTGATTTTCATGCTTCCAGGGGCCCAAAACACAAGATTTATGGAATGGTTAAAAGTGCATGAAAATGGCCAATTTACTCACTCTGAGTTCTCAAAAAGGGTTTCTTCACCCCGGGAAGTTAATTAAATACCATTTGGAGGCATTTAATGTTCGAGCAAAAACGGCTGATTTTCGACAAAAGAGATAACACCCCCCCATTACGTCATGCTTCAGAAATGTGGAAAATGGTCCGTTTTCAAATGTTTTATTTTTGAACGTCAGTTCACATTTGTAGGTGGATCATCAGTGTTAGAGCTAAAATTAGCATGTTTAAAGTGATTTTCATGCTTCCAGGGGCTCGGGAAGTTAATTAAATACCATTTGGAGGCATTTAATGTTCGAGCAAAAACGGCTGATTTTCGACAAAAGAGATAACACCCCCCCATTACGTCATGCTTCAGAAATGTGGAAAATGGTCCGTTTTCAAATGTTTTATTTTTGAACGTCAGTTCACATTTGTAGGTGGATCATCAGTGTTAGAGCTAAAATTAGCATGTTTAAAGTGATTTTCATGCTTCCAGGGGCTCGGGAAGTTAATTAAATACCATTTGGAGGCATTTAATGTTCGAGCAAAAACGGCTGATTTTCGACAAAAGAGATAACACCCCCCCATTACGTCATGCTTCAGAAATGTGGAAAATGGTCCGTTTTCAAATGTTTTATTTTTGAACGTCAGTTCACATTTGTAGGTGGATCATCAGTGTTAGAGCTAAAATTAGCATGTTTAAAGTGATTTTCATGCTTCCAGGGGCTCGGGAAGTTAATTAAATACCATTTGGAGGCATTTAATGTTCGAGCAAAAACGGCTGATTTTCGACAAAAGAGATAACACCCCCCCATTACGTCATGCTTCAGAAATGTGGAAAATGGTCCGTTTTCAAATGTTTTATTTTTGAACGTCAGTTCACATTTGTAGGTGGATCATCAGTGTTAGAGCTAAAATTAGCATGTTTAAAGTGATTTTCATGCTTCCAGGGGCCCAAAACACAAGATTTATGGAATGGTTAAAAGTGCATGAAAATGGCCAATTTACTCACTCTGAGTTCTCAAAAAGGGTTTCTTCACCCCGGGAAGTTAATTAAATACCATTTGGAGGCATTTAATGTTCGAGCAAAAACGGCTGATTTTCGACAAAAGAGATAACACCCCCCCATTACGTCATGCTTCAGAAATGTGGAAAATGGTCCGTTTTCAAATGTTTTATTTTTGAACGTCAGTTCACATTTGTAGGTGGATCATCAGTGTTAGAGCTAAAATTAGCATGTTTAAAGTGATTTTCATGCTTCCAGGGGCTCGGGAAGTTAATTAAATACCATTTGGAGGCATTTAATGTTCGAGCAAAAACGGCTGATTTTCGACAAAAGAGATAACACCCCCCCATTACGTCATGCTTCAGAAATGTGGAAAATGGTCCGTTTTCAAATGTTTTATTTTTGAACGTCAGTTCACATTTGTAGGTGGATCATCAGTGTTAGAGCTAAAATTAGCATGTTTAAAGTGATTTTCATGCTTCCAGGGGCCCAAAACACAAGATTTATGGAATGGTTAAAAGTGCATGAAAATGGCCAATTTACTCACTCTGAGTTCTCAAAAAGGGTTTCTTCACCCCGGGAAGTTAATTAAATACCATTTGGAGGCATTTAATGTTCGAGCAAAAACGGCTGATTTTCGACAAAAGAGATAACACCCCCCCATTACGTCATGCTTCAGAAATGTGGAAAATGGTCCGTTTTCAAATGTTTTATTTTTGAACGTCAGTTCACATTTGTAGGTGGATCATCAGTGTTAGAGCTAAAATTAGCATGTTTAAAGTGATTTTCATGCTTCCAGGGGCTCGGGAAGTTAATTAAATACCATTTGGAGGCATTTAATGTTCGAGCAAAAACGGCTGATTTTCGACAAAAGAGATAACACCCCCCCATTACGTCATGCTTCAGAAATGTG
>NW_028248225.1:0-13995 GCF_964263255.1 Lissotriton vulgaris | reverse complement strand
ACATGATGAAACATAAGACATAACACATTCAGCTCACTACAAAAACTCTTTGTCAACAGAAATTAATAATCCATCCACTAATATCATTGATTCAGTCAATATACATGGGTTAAGGACGGAGTTTCATATTTATCAAATACCCGTTGTTCATCAAACACTATTACCTAATTTTCTCACTATTATTATATGGATATTATTATACAAGATTCGACATAATTGGTTTTTATAGTACAAATCAGTCACTTCGCTGAACTTATGATACTTCTCCTTCCATAAGGTAATCTTAATCTGGACAGAGCGGCCAATCACTGTCTAGCAGGTCCTTTAATGTTCAGATACCTATTCAGAAAGATATATAACATCATGTTGAGAAACCGGTCCTGCCTATGTATCACAGCCCACATCGTACTCACTTCAAGAATGGAGCCAATAGTGCTGGTTGCTGAATATACACATACCTAAACAGGTGTTCAGATGACGAATGGGAAAATAGCCTATTCTTCTGGACTTTGACAGAGAGCATACATCAATGGTACCTAATAACAGATATATGGAATGGAAATTACTACATAGACATATATCATGAGTTCAAAACAGCTATGGAAGACACACAGTCTATTCAACAAACCTAAAATTATTACATAGCCGATCAACACTGATCTGCGGGAAAGATTGTAATCTTCTTTGCTCTTTCCTATATAGAAATTAATTCAATGGATGTGGTTGCTTTTCTAAATATAAGACAAAGCAGAGAGATGTTTTAATTAAGCATGGGAGAAATTTGCGAATTCGCGTACTTCGAATACGAGGATTTCCCCGCGAAATCGCAAAACAAATCCGCAAATTCGCGAATTTTCCCGCGAAATCACAGATTTTTTTTGCGATTTGCCCTGGAGTACTTTCTACTGGCTAATCCAGTAAGTGCTCCCTCATTGGGTAAATGTATAGTGCTTTACTAGACTGCAGCTGCATAAAGGGCCAGAAGATGTGTCTCCAGTGACCATGTATGCCTGTAACACAGGCACAGGCACACATGGTCACTGGAGACACATCTTCTGGCCCTTTACGCAGCTACAGTGTAGTAAAAGCACTATAGGGCAGATTTACAAGTCGCTTGCGCCTCTTTTGCGCCGCAGTTGCGTCACTTTTGTGACGCAGCAGCAGCACAAAAGATGCGCCATGGTGCTGGGTATTAACAACGTGATGCATCTGAGAGATGCGTCACGTTGTAAAGCGCTGCGCCATCAGGAGAAGTTCCGGCGCAGGGGAGGGCGTTGCTGAAAGTGGCTGATTGAAATCTACAAGATTTCACTCAGTCACTTATAGGCCAATGCTGCGTCAAAACCCTGCGCCTGCTTGACACAGGCGCAAGGCTTGACGCAGCATTGGGGAAATTGGGCCCCCCAGAGCTTTGCTATCTGCGTCACAATGCGCTGCTTTTACGGCACAGATGCATGACACCTCTGTGCCATTTTTGCCACATGGTGCGCCGCATTTACAATGCGGTGCACCATGAGTGGCGGAGCTGCGGCGCACAATAACTGGCGAATCCATGGGGATGCGCCAGTTATTCTAAATCTGCCCCAATACATTTAGCCAATGAGGGGGCACTTACTGATTAGACAGTAGAAAGTACTCCAGTTGAGTAGAGGTATTGCACAAAAAGGTGGCATCTTAGTGGACAAACACGCAGGGCGGGATTCATTCTGCCCCCTGTTAGACTCGGTTTTTTTTACCTTTTGACCTCTGTTAGACTCGTTTTTCCCTTGTTTTTCTGCCCTTCTGCCTTCTGTTGGACTTGTTTTTCCCTTGTTTTTCTGCCCTTCTTCCCCCTGTTAGACTCGTTTTTTGTGCCCTTCTGCCCTCTTTTAAACTCATTTTTCCCTTGTTTTCCTGCCCTTCTGGCCTCTGTTAGACTCGTTTTTTGTGCCCATCTGTCCTCTGTTATTCCCTTGTTTTTGTGCCCTTCTGCCCTCTGTTAGACTCGTTTTTTGTGCCCTTCTGCCATCTGTTAGACTCGTTTTTGTGCCTTTCTGCCCCCTGTTAGACTCGTTTTTTCTGCCCTTCTGCCCTCTGTTAGACTCGTTTTCCCCTTGTTTTTCTGCCCTTCTGTCCTCTGTTAGACTGTTTTTTTGTGCCCTTCTGCCATCTGTTAGACTCATATTTCCCTTGTTTTACTGCCCTTCTGCCCTTTGTTAGACTGCTTTGTGTGCCTTTCTGCCCTCTGCATCATCACATCATCACTAAGCGCTACCCCAGCATCACTCAGCACCACCACATTATCACTCAGCACCACCACATTATCACTCAGCACCACCACCACAGCACCACTCAGCACCACCACAGCATCACTCAGCACCACCACATTATCACTCAGCACCACCACTCAGCACCACCACAGCATCACTCAGCACCACCACAGCATCACTCAGCACCACCACAGCACCACTCAGCATCACCACAGCATCACTCAGCACTGCCACAGCACCACTCAGCACCACCACAGCACCACTCAGCGCCACCACAGCATCACTCAGCAGCACCATAGCACCAATCAGCACCACCACATCACCACTCAGTGCCACTACAGCATCACTCAGCACCAATACAGCATCACTCAGCACCACCACATTATCACTCAGCACCACCCCAGCATCACTCAGCACCATCCCAGTATCACTCAGCACCACAACAGCACCACTCAGCATCACCACAGCACCACTCAGCACCACCACAGCACCACTCAGCCCCACCCCAGCATCAATCTGCGCAACCAATCAACAACAACTGGTTCAAATATGTTCTCTCAATGTTTCAACCTTTATTACAAATGTCCCAAAAAGATGTTAATATTTCACTTCTGTTCTTGGATTTTCGTCACAATAAAATACACTGAACGTAATCTTCACAAAAGTTATTTACAAAAGTTTAAGCTATTGCCATTATAAAGTAAAATCACTTTTATTTAAGTATTAATTATTTAAAAAAATTAAAAGCCACATAAATACAAAACATGTTGCATTACAAATGCTATAGGTGTCACATTTGCGAAAGTTATAACTATTGGCATTGTAAATGACAAAGCTATTAATTTAGATATTTTCAAAACCAACCCATAAATAAAAAAAATAGTCATTTACAAGACCAATAGCTCACACTTTCCTAATGTGAGACCTATAATGTGAGACCTATTGCATTGCAAATGCTTGTTTTTATATCTGTCAGTGCTTCCTGTTAAGGTTTAATTTTTGTGACATTGCCTACTTGTAACTATTCTCTGACCCTGCTTCAAGGGTCAGAGCAGGGTCAGAGAATAGTTGCAAGTAGACAACGAGGCGCCAGGAAGCACTTACAGCAGCAGGTGCCCAAGTTGAAGGTAATTTCGTTGTAACCCTTTTGTAAAAGGTTACAAAAAATTAGCTTCAACTTTTGTACCTGCTGCTGTAACCCTGTAAGTGCTTGGCTGAAAATTCGTCCCCGCTGAATCGCGGATTTTACCGCGATTTCGCGAGATTCGCGGATCGCGAAATCGCAGAAAATCTGAAATTCCGCGAGCGGAACGAATTTTCAGCCCATGCTTAGTTTTAATACTGATATCTAAGCAATCCCCTTCGTTTTCTAAAGAAGCATACCTCAAAATTTGCAAGGGACAGAAACAGTGCATTTGCCTCCGACTCGGACTACTTGGTATTCAAAATTCCACAACTGTAGCCTATTCCAGCGTGCTGTAGCCTATGAGCGATAAGATGGGAAAACAGCAAAGGTATTTCACTAAACTATCCATTAATAATGTCGAAATTTCTAGATAGTGTTCAGATTGTCCCATACAACGTACCTTTCCTGTTATGGGCAGAAAAAATCATTTGGGCCAGCAGCATCAATTACAAATATTCAGCTTACTATAAGCCACGATTCAAGTCTGGGTTCCCAGTGTTGGAAATCTAGAGGCTTCAGTATACTGCAATCTATAAGCAATATAACACAAGTATTTAATAATCTCTCCCTTAATGGAAACAGATGTCTGATTAGACTTCTGTAGATCCCATCAACATACCTTGTTTAATGCGGTCAAAGATAGCGGGCTGACGCCTCCGAGTTCAATGTTGTGCTTTTTAAACGCCACGAAAATGGTGCGTATTATAGACACTCTAGAATTATGAGTAAAAACGCGCCAGCGCGCCACACGGCGCTTAGCCTACTTCCGCATACACCCGAATTACTTCCGGGTTAATCCGAACTACTTCCGGCCACCACATCAAGTACCGCGCTTTAAAGAAATGTTCGTGTTATAAACACTAGAACTCGACACCACACTACGGTAAATTCCTTCCGCGTAAACTAAAGCTACTTCCGGCCTCACTGATGTTTACATGTACATAAAACCACTAAACCCTTTTGCCCACATGCATCAAACTCCTGTTTTGCGATTCCAAATTTGCGATATTTACCGAATCGCAAATATGGAATCGCAAAACGGGATGCATTATTGAAAGTGGATAATATTTGCGATTCGGTAAAAATCGCAATTTTTACCGAATCGCAAATATTATGCGAATTCCAATTTGGGATTTCGCAATTCCCATTGATTCCTATGGGCCAAAAGGCCCATAGGAATCAATGGTAATTGCGAATTCGCAAATTGGAATTAGCAAAATGTTGATGCATTCCATGGGTGCAGGGGGAGGGTCCAAAGGACCCCCCCCTGCACCCCAGAAATGTATTTCAAAATGGATGTTTCACACACACATGTCCTAAGGACATGTGTGTCTGTAACATGAAAGTGTTTAAAATGCTAATTTGAGCATTTTAAACATTTTTTGCAAATTACCACGAGGTTCAACCTCGTGGTAATTTGCACTTGCAATCTTCAAGATCGCAATTTTTAAAAGAATGATACATTGCATTTAAGGAATCGCAAAATTGCGATTCCTTAAATGCAATCGCATTTTTGAAAATCGCAAAATTAGCGAATTTCAAGAAAAAGCAATGATGTATCCCAAAAAGCATTTTTGGAATCGCAAACGGCCGATTTTAAGGAATCGCACCGTTTGCGACTCCAAAAATGCTTGATGCATGTGGGCATAAAAGTCTTACATTTATATTAAACAATAAAAAAACAATAAAAAAATATTAAAAACTGCACTACAGTATTCATCTGCTATATTCAGGTCGTAATTCAAGGACTACCCTCATTTATAGTTACCAACCTTAAAAATAAGAATCGATGAAGGACTATAAGTGTTTCTAAAAAGCTAGATAGATGTCTACTACAAAGGACTTTTTATCTCAGAAGATAGTAAGCCAGTGAATATATTCTATAACAGAGAATACTTAGGTTATTATTATAACTAAACGCTCCAGTACAAAAATAGAGTACCGGAATCAATGGTGTGCAGAGACATTGTAGTGTAGTTCCTATTTTCCCTATAGGCTCTGCGCATTGCAATAACATAAACAGCAGTATAGACGTAGGACTGAGGACTTCTAGGTCTCTACTGACTATGTTAGACTTAATTTAGGTTTGCGCCAGCTAGCTCAGAGGTCACTGGAAACGTTCTTGAATGAATAAGAAGGGATCAGCTTCCCTGGCTCAGACAAGAAGGGATTCAGCTTCCGACAACCGCATAAACATGACAACTTTGCTCCCTCAGAATAAGAGTAAATCTCTAGAGTCGTGTGAAAACAATAGACAGCTATTTCACTCAGTCAGATGTGCGTTCTTAGTTTCCCCAGAGTGCAGAGAAGAGAGAGACGGGCGTTTTCAATAAAAGGTATTATTTATTGAGCAGTCTTCCTTCTCATGCAAGAGAAATGAATTGCCACAATTGCAATACTTAATATAAAGTAAAGTACGTACAGTAAAAGGAGTATTATAAAATAATACTGTAAAAGCATTGATATGGGTTCTTAGCCATAAGACACTTTAAAATGGATAAAAATATATATACACATATATACATAGGCTAACGTGCTCAACTGGTGCTTCTAAAATATGCCTACCCCGGTGTAGCTGACCTAAGCCTAATATGTGGGAAGGAGCAAGTAAGTAGCAGTTTAAGTTAAGTTGGTTGTGCCAAGAATCTGTTACAAGAATTCTCTCTAAGGGTTTAGTCAGCACTGTACCTTTGGGAATAGAATGTAGGAGGTCTGGTATCTCTCTCTCAGGACTCGATATCCCAGTCACCCGCAAGGGTAGGCTGGAAACGCCGGAGCTGGGTTTTCTCGGCAGGAGAAAAGACAATTGTAATATCCTGCATATTATACTGTAAGGTGTTTTACCAGCCCTGCTCTGCCAGTGCCTGTGCTCTGACTCATTAGAATGTTGGAGTCTGATGATGCCTCAGAATGTTGGGACTGAGTGAGGCAGTGACAGTTGGTCATGGGCTGAGCAGCTGACAGGCAGCTCCTGGTGGGGCTCTAATCTACCACATATCTACATGATGTCCTGTACCTTGCAACCTGTTATCTTCATAAAATAAATCATCTTGAAATACTACCTTCCTGAGTGGACCTTCTTCACTACATATTTTGGCGACGTGGTGACGAAGAACCTACAGCTACAGCTACAGCTACAAGCAAATCTCAGGTACCTGATTTAAAAGTGGACCTGGAGATGGCGCAAAAAAAAATGAAACTACAGTGGCAACTACCACAATTTACAGAAGAAGAGTTAACCACAAGAAAGAATCAACTAGGAAGAAGAAAAAAGCGTTTTCTAAACAGTACAATGAAGACATCTGTACGGAAGCAACAAGAACTTCAAAGAAAAGAAAAAGAAGACAACAAGAAACAAGTAAGCACAAAACACTACGCCTGTTTGCCCCACCAGTGGCCTCACCACCGGCCAGCCCTAGCCCAGGCATGTAGGGCGAATCAACATTACTTACTTTGGACTTTCTCTCTGCAACCTATGATTCCTGACATCAAGCCTTCAACCTACAGCTTGAAAATTATTTTGTCTCAGAAGGAAACCATAAACATGGAACCTGGCATTACTATCCATTCAAATGACACAGCGCTGATGCAAGCTGTTCGTACAATATTTTAGAAATGACTGTAGGATCAGGCTGAAACCTACCTTCCTCAAGAGATGGTATTTTCTTTACAAGTGAGCGCATTGAAAATTCTTTGAAACTACATTTGGATTACATTTAAATCTGTCCATTTGGTGCCCAGTGGAGCGAGTAAGCTGTTTCTGTACTGTACAAACCCTTTTTAATATGCGGGCATCCGAAGACATTAAGCACCATGGTAATTCTATCCTGTTTACAAAAACAGGAAGATTGACTTTTCCTCACAACCTTTCACCCAAGTATCAGAGCGGTGACGAATCCAGCCTGCATGAGTGTGTTTGGCGCTGGCTTTATTCCTGTCATTTCAGTGCCTCGGTGTCTGGAGAAGAGCAAGTGCACTTAGCCAAATTGTGTTCTGCGGTCTTCCTGCTGCCTACAAATCTGCTGTATACTAAGTGAGAGAAAACGTATAAGGTAATTTACACTTTTGACTCTGTTCATGTCGTTCTCAAGAAAGGATTGCCTACAACTGTCTGTGTTGTAGTTCACCATTGGTGGTTCATGAGGGGTTAATTTTCGCTGTCCTCTCATTCAAGAAAATGCTTTGTGTGACTTTTATTCCTCATCACTTGAAAGTTGTAGTGTTTAGTGCTTAAAGTTTTGGATTCTCTGGCAGTTAAACCGCTGCTTTACGGTTTGGAATTCTAACGATTTAACTGTGGCACCTTGCGCAAGATTACCTGAATTCCTTGTCGCGTGGAGCCTCTGAGTCATCGTCATTGTTGGTAGGCAGTTTTTCCCAAACCATGGCTTAATTGCAAACTGCTATAGCCCCATGTAAATGACAGCACGTCCAGGGCGCACCGCCGGAAGTCTCACGGTACGTTGCTGCAGGCAGACGTAATGCAGCATCAAAGGCAGAATCCATAGCCATACGTCATAGAGTGAACTCCTCGTCGATGAAGTCCGTGCGGCAAAAAAGATGAGGAGAACAGCGCGCGCAGGAGCCCAACTGAAATAACTGTCATAACTGCTACAATACTAGTAAGGCAAATACATTATGTGGAGAATGGCAGGGCTGTTATGTAAAAGTACATTGGAGACCTGAATGTACACGAAAATAGAATTACTAGAGTCGCCAGCCAGAACTTGTTCAGCGTGATGAAATGGAAAATGTTCATTACGAGGCACAGCTGTGAGAGAAAATGATGAAAGAGCGCAATTTTCCAAAGACGCTGACAGGAATAGTAGACTCAGGGTCATGAAGTGTCTCTAGCAGGGGATGCACATACAATACCCAAATTAATGTAAAGGCAGTAAATAGATGGGTTTGATAGCATAAGCAGTACTCATTATTCCAAAGTCCAAAAATAAGTAAAGTGGATGTGCCCAGGATCACACAGCTCTATGTAGACGAAAGCATACTGTAATGCGACATCTTCCTACCGCTAGTTTTGAAATCATGGTGAAATGTGGGGGGCGGTGGCCCAAAATGCATTGGAGCGGACCCCACACCCGCACCTGTGAACAAGGCACTTTATTAGGACGCTCAATGACACGGTACCCAAGTAGCCTTTTTATTTCCTTCGTGGGTGCCACCAACACTGTTGACTACCACCTCATTTTGACTGTACTTAATGACGTTTTCAGTAAGTGTCACAGGACGATGGTGACAAACACTCATATTTTCTAAAATGTTTAAAATTGGTTAGTGAAAAACGTTGGCACATTATCTTATATTAAAAGATTAAAGCTATGGGTTATAGCCCCATTAGTATCCTCAAAAAAAGAAAAATAAGAGGAAAAAAAAATATGCATTATTTGCATCTTTATTTATGTCAAGATATTTCTCTACACAGGAGTGGGAATGGGTGGTTCCCCTTTTTTGCCAAAACACATATGTGCCTGTTCACATTTTTTTTACCCTATAAAGGGATGGGAATGGGTTATAGCCCCATTTACCCATATACATTTGCCTACATAGGTTACAATTTTTACCCTACAAAGGGATGGGAATGGGCTATAGCCCCATTTGCCCATATACATTTGCCTACATAGGTTACAATTTTACCCTATAAAGGGATGGGAATGGGTTATAGCCCCATTTGCCCATATACATTTGCCTACATAGGTAACATACACATTTTAGCCTTACAAGGGCACTGTAGCTAGGGTCACAGCCCTTTCTACTTTTACACGAGTATCCTCACACAGGGAACAGTGTTATGGGTTACAGTCTAATGTATATTTACATTTTACCCTCACATCGGGCTTATTATGGGTCTCAGTCCCATTTACATTTTACCCTCACACAGGGCTTATTATGGGTCACAGTCCCATTTACATCTTACCCACACACAGGGCTTATTATGGGTAACAGTCCCATTTACATCTTACCCACACACAGGGCTTATTATGGGTAACAGTCCTATTTACATCTTACCCACACACAGGGCTTATTATGGGTAACAGTCCCATTTAGATCGTACCCACACACAGGGCTTATTATGGGTAACAGTCCCATTTACATTTTCACCCTCACACAGGGCTTATTATGGGTTACAGTCCCATTTACATTTACATTTTTACCCTTACACAGGGCGTATGATGGGTCATAGTCCCATTTGAATTTTCACCCTCACACAGGGTGTGTTATGGGTTACATGCCCATTTACATTTACATGGTCACCCTACATAGGGCTTCACATGGGTTTCAGTCCCATTTACAATGCTCCTCACATTCTTGCAGAGGAGTAGAGGACGGTCATGGTTGTAGTCCCTCTGACTGTTATTGTCTATTTACATTTTGTAATTTTGCTGTTTTAAATAACGCATACTACATTTACGTCGTATTTATTATGTTTATTGGAAACAGAGGGAAGTTGTAGTCATACTGTATGTATCTACTTTGCCTTTTCTCTGTTTTTCTATTCGTCCAGCTTTCCTCGTGGTGTCATTCTCTTTGTCATCCCTGGTTTCTGGATCTACACTTCTTGTTGTCGTCTTTTATCTCCATCCTTCTTTTGTTCCTCTTTTGATTCTTTTCTTTCCTGTTCTGGCGGAAACCTGTTACCCTACTTTCCTGTGTCTGTGTGTAGGCTGGTGTTCATTCTCCGTTGTGCCTTGTACTTTCTTCCCTTCCTGCCTGCCTGGCCAGTGGGTAGGTTAGGGGGTTAGTCCTTGGTGCATGTGAGTTCTTCTGCCCCATGTTGTTTCCTTTTTCTGATTACTCGTTTTTCCCTCATCTCTTCTATGTGTGTGAGTCGGTTTTATCTCTATCGGTTTCCGCTTTACTCTTCTCTTCCTCCTCCTCATTTTCTTCCACCCGTCTCTTCACGCTGCTTTGCTTACACCTTTCTTTGTCATTGTTTCTGTTTCCTCTGCTATTCTTCCTTGTTATCTCCTCCTTCGTTCTCTCTCGCCAGTTGTTATTCACGTAGTGGTTTAATGCTTCTGTTTGAACGAAAGGGGATATGTAGTATCCTGCATATTATACTGTAAGGTGTTTTACCAGCCCTGCTCTGCCAGTGCCTGTGCTCTGACTCATTAGAATGTTGGAGTCTGATGATGCCTCAGAATGTTGGGACTGAGTGAGGCAGTGACAGTTGGTTATGGGCTGAGCAGCTGACAGGCAGCTCCTGGTGGGGCTCTGATCTACCACATATCTACATGATGTCCTGTACCCTGCAACCTGTTATCTTCATAAAATAAATCATCTTGAAATACTACCTTCCTGAGTGGACCTTCTTCACTACAACAATGTCTTTCTCAGCGAATCAAAGAGGAGAGGCAGCGTCCGTGGGCTCTCGCATCAGCTGGGCTCTCGGGCAAGTAGATTAGCTGCTCTGCTCCAGAACCACCACCATGTGTTTGCTTTAGGCAACGTTGGTATATTTATACCTGAAAGGTGCCGAGTTTGACGTAAGGTTTGGACATAAGACGTCAATAAAGATGTCACTAAGAACTGGCCGTTCTTACAGTGCTTGCAGGAGTTCTATTACAAATCAAAACAAAGCAAGTGGGGATTTCCCAGGTTGCTGGAGGTTTGGTGTGTCGAAAGAACTCGGTGTGCTCTCTAGGAATCCAAGGAAGTAGCTTTTGCCGTGCGTTGGACTGCAAGGGCGATTTACAGAAATATGGATCTGATTCTTATGCCATTATAGGGATATTATTGATTATAGCCGTACAAGGGCATAAAGTGGCAATATTGATTCGGGTTCCTAAATAAAACACATCAACATATAGCATAATCCCAACAAGAGAACGGGAGACCATAAAGTTATTTATGTTGCTCCCAAAACACGCTCCGATTCTTCTTTAGAGTTCAGGCCTTTCCTTACCGTGTTAAAAAATGATTTATACCATTGTTCCCGCAATTTATGAACAGTCTGAATATTGCCGCCTCTTTTTCCTATTTTGGCCTTTTCCAGAATAAGCCATCTAAAGTCATTCTCAACATGTCCATGCTCAATGAAATGCGTAACTAGGGGGGCAGTGATCTTCTTAATTTCAAAGGCAGATCTATGCTCTTGAAACCTGACTCTGGCCTCCTTGCCTGTTTCACCAACATAGCCCAGACCACATGGGCACAGAAGAAGATAGATACTATTTTTGCTCCTACAATTGTTCAGTGTCTTGGACATAATGGTTAGGACATTGTATGTAATTTCAGTAGCGGTCATACATTGAGGACATATATTGCATGACCCGCACCTGAAAGTACCTATGGCAACAGTGTTCTCGATGGTCCTTTGTGTTGTCTGGGGATCTTCTCTATATGAATGAACTAGCAAGTCACGCAGGTTTTTGTTCTTTTTAAACGCAAATAAAGGCTTCTCTAATGACAAATCTTCATCATGATTAAGGATATGCAAATTCTTATTTATAACATTTTTAACCTGGTTGCTGACATTTGAAAATGTACTAACAAAGACAACCTTCTTAAGCGGTCCCTTTTCTTTTTCGGATTCATGGATTAGAGCATCTAGATCATAAAATCTCGCTCTTTTAAATGAGTGAGATAATAGCTTCTTGGGGTAGTCCCTATCTTTGAATTTTTTCTTTAGAACTTCAGCATTTCTATAGAAATCATTTACATCTGAGCAATTTCTCCTTAATCGGAGAAACTGACTGAATGGAATACTTTCCCTCTGAGTTTTCGGATGAAAACTTGAAAAATGAAGGAGAGTTTTTTTAGCCATTGGTTTGGTAAAAAGTTCGACCTCTAAAAATCCATTTACTTCCTTAATCGAAATATCTAAAAAGTCAACCTTCGATGTACTATAATGAGAAGTAAACTTTAGATTGGGGTCCCCCATATGTAACCAAATTAAAAAATCATCCAACATCTCAATGGGACCTGCTACATTCTCAAAAAAGAGCACAATTTCATTCTCAATATGTTTGGCCTCAAACTGGCCTACATAGCGCAGGTAGCCCCCATGCTGGTCCCCTTTAGCTGTTTGAAGTACTCATTCTTAAACAAAAGTATAATATTAGTGAGAATGAGTCTGACGCATTTCACAATAAACTCAGTGCTGGCCCCTCCCAGGTCATGATTCATGAGATATCCTCAATTACCTTGACCGTATCCGCCTGGGGTATATTCATATAGAGAGTCTCAATGTCAAGTGTGACCAGACACTGAGTCTCTCTACAGAATGGTTTACCCTCAATTAACGAGATGATATGGGCTGAGTCTCTCACATAGGATTTGTGGCTACACACTATCGATCTTAAAAAGTGATCAACCTATTTGCTGATTGGCTCGAGCAAAGAGTCTATACTGCTGACAATAGGTCTCATGGGTGGGTCATAGCTGTGCTTATGCATCTTGAGTAAGCCATAAATGGCTGGAGTCTTGGGTTCCTGGTTGTTAATAAATCTAAATTCTTCTTCACAAATCCACCCAGCTTCTTTAGCCTCACAAAGTAAGGAAAGACACTCTCTAGAAATCACAAATAAACTACTAGCATTTGTACGAATGTAATGCTCTTTTACCTCTAGTTGTTTGTACATCCTAGCATAGTAGTCAGAGGTGTCAAACACCACTACTCCACCAGCCTTGTCGACAGGCTTAATAGTGAGACAGCTATCATTCTTCAATAAGTTCAGAGTCTGTCTTTCTTCTTTACTGATGTTATACGAACCAGGTCTTTTATAATTTTCAATGATGTTTTGAATGCCACTCTCTACCGCTACTTTAAAGGCTTCTACATTCTTGCCATCATTCCCAATGTCGGAGTGAAAGTAGACTTTGGTCTAAGACAAGATATATTATCTTTTTCCCTACTTTCCCTATTTTCAGAAAACCTCCTGAGTCTAACCTTTCTAAAAAAGGAGCGCAAATCTTTCTCCAACTGGAATTTATCAAGGCCCGTGGAGGGCACAAAACTAAAACCTCTACTAAGAATCAATGGTGTGATTAATTTCTATATAGGAAAGAGCAAAGAAGATTACAATCTTTCCAGCAGATTAGTGTTGATCGACTATTTAATAATTTAAGGTTTGTTGAATAGACTGTGGGTCTTCCTTAGCTGTTTTGAACTCATGATATGTGTCTATGTAGTAATTTCCATTCCATATATCTGTTATTAGGTACCATTGTTGTGTGCCTTACGTGACGTCTCTGTAAAAGCCCAGAAGAATAGGCTATTTTGCCATTCGTCATCTGAACACCTGTTTAGGTATGTGTATATTCAGCGACCGGCACTATTGGCTCCATTCTTGAAGTGAGTACGATGTGGGCTGTGATACATAGGCAGGAGCGGTTTCTCAACAGGACGTTGTATATCTTTCTGAAAAGGTATCTGAACATTAAAGGACCTGCTAGACAGTGATTAGCCGCTCTGTCCAGATTAAGATTACCTTATGGAAGGAAAAGTATCATAAGTTCAGCGAAGTGACTGATTTGTGCTATAAATACCAATTATGTTGAATCTTGTATAATAATGTCTATATAATAATAGTGAGAAAATGAGGA